>NC_091451.1:49306563-49449063 GCF_964237555.1 Oryctolagus cuniculus
GTATCACAATTTCAGGTTCTACTAGATTCTTCATTTCATTATGATTCCTCCTTAAGATTTCATTTTCACGAGAGAGATTTTCTATCCAGTAAGGATTTCTGCAGTTCATGAATTTGTTTTTGATAACTTCTAAATATTCTTATCATAAATTTTTGAAATCTGTATCTTGCATTTCTTCTATCTCATCATCTTCATAATCTTGAATTGGAGTGTCATGTTCATTTGGGGGCATCATAATGTCTTCCTTGTTCTTGTTTCCTTGGTTTCTGCATTTGTTGTTTGGTATTGGGAAATATTCTTTGGTTTCTTCTTCTTTTTTTTTCCTTGCTGTGTTGGCTTTTCTCTTTATACTATGACCCTAGATTAAGTGGACTGTCTGCTTTTGGTAAATCTCTAGAGGCTTGCGGTGGGTGTGTCCAGAGGGCTCTGTGCAGTTCTTTATGGTAAGGGTGTGCCAACGGTGACACACCCAGGTTTGGCATGGTAAAGCTTCTCTCTCTTTTATTCAGAAGGGAAGTAATTCTGCACAGATGAGCTATTCTCCTTGAAGGCAACCAGTGCCTGAGCACTAGCCCCAGTGGGTATAATATTTGTCCACTCTGTCCCAAGGACCACACAAAGGATCTGTGCAGCCCTCTGTGTAAGCTCAGATTCCCCTGCAATGTCTCCCACCGTTTGGCCAAGGTTACTGAGTTTGTGGTGTCTCCCGAGAGTACTCATGTCTCAGGTACTCTGTGAGTTCCCTCACACACCCTCAGTTTTTTCTTTTTTCACAGTCCCAGTTCATAAGCTGCACACATTCACTAGGTCTTAACCTCCTGGTATTTCTCCCCACCAGAGTCATTTTTTTCTGCTTGGCTGAGGGTGGGCACAGCCCTGAGCTGGTGCAGCTGTTATATATGTCCAAATGGCACCTGCTCTTTTTCTTGCTTGCCTTTGTAAGGTGAGTGGAGAGAGGGAATCGTGTCCGTACTGGTCCATTTTATATTTTCTCTCTCCTCTAGTTAGCATGGTGAGTTTTCCCCCATGGGGCTTCAAGCCTCATTCCCTGTAGGCTTTTCTGCCGCTTTCCCACCAGTGTCTTGGGCTACTGCAGTTTCACCTCACCTCCCTTTCCAGCGCTGGTGTGTAGACTCAGCACTGGGGTCCTGAGCCATGGATGCTCGTGCCCTCCACGTAGGTCCATTGTATCCCACTAGTTCCAGAACAGTTTCCTTTGCAGGTTTTTCCCTAACTCTTCCCTGAGACTACAGTATCTCCACTTTTATTAAACTATCTTTCCCCGGGCTACCAGTGTGCTCCCTCCCTATTCCACCAACTTGGAGCAGTCTAAATTTATTTTTTAAGGAATATCAAATTCAATGAGTACAGGTATTATTCAAAAAACACATATGTAAAGATTAACAAAAGTGCCCAACTGCAGATCAGTTCTCTGAATACTGGCATTGTGTTTCCCAATGTTTTATTGAGATGATAAATTAGGCCATTGTACTCAAAATATGGCAGCTGGGAACGTATGAAGGAGTATGAAGCTGTATCAACGTTCCCACCTTGGTGACGGGACCTCATAATGGATCCATCATCTACTGTCCTCCAGGGTGTACTATCAGGTACAAGTATGGGGAGGAGTGTAATGGGCTCTGTCCAGGACTCTGATATGCAGCCTGGTTGTCTCCCTCTCTAAAACTGATGAAAGACTAAAAATGGATTGATAATGCCAGTCAGCATAGATGTGGAGTGAAGAACAGGGACACTAGACACATGGTCTCTGGGACTGGCTCTTCCTGCAGCTGTGATTCAGCCTCAGGACACTGGTCATCATGCTGGACCCACAGACACAGCTCCACATGATGTGGACTCCAGCCCCAGAGTGCACAGCCACTGTGTGTCCCACTTTCTGCTTTGCTGATCCACAGCAGGTGCAGGGGTCCCACAACACTGGAGCAGAACCAGATCAGCTGGAAGTGCACACCCAACACTTTCCATTCAGTGATGACCTTGACTGCTGATGTCCATTGCATTTCCCTCCTGAGTTCATGCAGGGAGCCCCACAGGAAGGTCCCAGGACCTAAAGAAGGAGGAAGTCCCTGTAGGTTTCCCAGGTGCCTGCAGAAGCTCAGCCTGAGAGCTGAGCAGCAAGTACATTCCTGAGTGCTGTGACGTTCACACAGGGACCACAATGTGTTTTCAGGATTAACGGGAAATAGAGGTCGGGTATAAGTCTGTAGAAAGTGAGTGTGGATCATCCACAGATTAAAAAAACATTATGTGGCCGGCACTGCGTCTCAATAGACTATAATGCTCCACCTGCGGTGCCGGCACCCCAGATTCTAGTCCCGGTCAGGGCGCTGGATTCTGTCCCAGTCGCTCCTCTTCCAGGCCAGCTCTCTGCTGTGGCCCGGGAGTGCAGTGGAGGATGGCCTAACTCCTTGGGTCCCTCAAACACATGGGAGACCAGGAGAAGCACCTGGCTCCTGGCTTCGGATCTGTGAGGTGTGCTGCCTGCAGTGCGACTGTCGCAGCAGCCATTGGGGGGCAAACCAACGGAAAAGGATGACCTTTCTCTCTGTCTCTCTCTATTATGGTCCACTCTGCCTGTCAAAAAAAATGTAGGTTCAGTTCGGTACACATGCTCATTTTGATGGGAGGAGAGGGATGACTTAGGTAGTTGAGGTTTACCAGAACAAAAACCCTAGCTCTACTGTCCCTGGTTCTAAAAGGAAAACTAAAATTGTCCTAAAGTTAGCAGTGCCCTGAGGGCTCTATCTGAGTCAGGTTGGAAAAGAATCACCAGGGTCCTCAGAGATTCCCAGGATCTCTGATCCTGGTGACTGCTGTCCTTGTTTATGAACTGAAGTTGTTCATTAACGACTCCTTCCTTTCACATCAAACTTTATCACCATCACTGAAGTCATCGGTAGGGTCAGAACAACAAGAGTAGAATTAATTCCTCAAAACGGCTACCGGAGAGGAAACCCCAATTCCCTGACAGGAAACCAGGGCTCATCTCTTCCTGCACCTGCTCAAGACCAGAATGTGCTCTCGGTACGTCTTGTGCGCCCCCTGGTGGAGCCGCGCGCCCCTGCACGGAGGTTTGTGTCTGGGCTCAGCCTGAGGTCCCCTCACTGTGTCTCTGGCACAGAAATAGGTGGCCGTGTCCGCCGCTGTCAGACTGTTCAGTTGTAGGCAAACTGTGCTCTGGGCGTTGTCTCTGGAGAGAGTGAATCAGCCATTCACCCAGCTCGCGTAGTGTGTGCTACCACTACCAGCATAAATGCATCTGATCCACTCCAGCCCCTTCCCTGGAGCCTGGCGGACCCAGCACATGTAGTAGCTACTGAAGGTGAATCCAGAGGCTTTGCAGCAGAGTTTCAGGGATCCTCCAGGCTGGACCAGGCCTCCTCCGGACTCCTCCAGCTGCTGACACTGGACACCTACAAACACAGACGTCCTGGTCAGGACACTGTCACTCACACTCTCTGTGTCTCTCACTCACGTCCTCTCCCAGACTCAGTACCCCGCGTTCTCCATCATTACCTTTGAGCACAGCGACCAGGAGAAACCAGCGCAGCCCAGTCTCCATGTGAGCGTCTGTATTGAGTGCAATCACTGAGTGTACACCTGGGAGTCCTGGGGCTGGAGCTCCTGTGCCAGAGCTGCAGGGTGAGGGCTAGGCTGGTTTTCATGGGCAGAGGGAGCCCTATCTCATGTCTGCTCCTATATAGCAGGCATGGGGTCAGACGCCTCAGACAGGACAGACCCAGACTGAGTAGTGTTACCGGGGCCGTCTGTAGTGCACACTTACGGAACCAGTGATAACTTTGTGCTCTGATTGCACTTTGAACCCTGTCTTAGTCCTTTTATGTGAATGGAACCATAACCTGTATCATGGGTTCACTTAGCAATGATTCCAGATCAGTGTTACAGGAGAAATCATCAGTAGACTCTGTATGTGTCTCCAACTCCATGTGCTAACAGGAGTCCAGCATCTGCATCTGCCCCCTCACCACAGGACTCAGCTCTGCCCGAGTCCACCCTCAGCACTCACGGGGGCTTCCTGGTGAGGTCTGCAGAACTCCCTGCCAGCAGCAGAACATGGAGCATTTTGCTGGATTCCGTTTTTGACAGAGAGATGCACAGGGGACCAGGTTCCACGCAGGTGCATCTGAGTGTGGTGTTCCATGTGCCAGTGTCTGTCTGTCTGTCCTTCACAACTTCTCAGATGGTAAATTTTGCTTCCATGGGCAATGCTGTTGAGCTGTGATAGATACAGAGGCAGCCGCACATGTTGAAAGTGTGCCTGTGTTGAGTGCAATTCAGCTGTGCCTCTCTCACTCCTCATCACAACTTCACCAAGAGCAAATATCACATCCCACGGTGCTGTCCACTGCCCCTGTGTCACCCAGCCCCCGGCCCACCTCCTCCAGTCACATTAAGGCCTGAGCCCCTTTGGGTTCCTTCACAATGGATTTCATCCAGTTCAGCTCTGAGTGACATGCAGGTTTGTTGGGGGCGGAAGGTGAAGGCATTGAGTTTTCAGGTCCTGTGGGGCCCAGGTGAATGAAGGCTTCTTAGTTTTTAAACAAAGTATCTGAAAACCTGATATGAATATAACTTTAAATAAAGCAGAGTAAGTATATGATATTTTCTACAACTGTGCAGTACATTCGTATTAACTGTGTTATTAAATTTCATGGAAATAATAAATTAAAATTTTCACTGTTTAGGTTGCGCTCACCCCTCAAGGGAGTGCCTGCATCTCATATGTGGCTCTGGCACCCAGTACCAGATTCCTACTCCTGCAACCCCAGGAATCAGAAGTTTATGGGATGATATTTGGGCACTGTCACTCTCGTGGATGCACCAGATTGTTGTCCTGAAACTGGGTGAGGCTGGGAAGCAGACCTGTCCAAGCGACACTTGGGAAAGTGCATGCATGGGAGTGTCTCTCCCTTTTCCTTCCCTCATGTGGGAATAACTGAAATTTAAAACTTGAGTTACTGAAGGGTCTCTCTAAGGGTCGTATTCCCTTCATTGCAGGCAGCAACCCTCATGGTATTTTCCCCTCCCTAAAGCCCTCTCTCAATGGGATCACTGGGTGGTGAGGTCCCCACATGCATGATGGGAGGCTCCATGCATCAAGTATGGAGGGTAAGTTCCACCTAACATGCAGCCTTCAGCTGCTCAGTTGGAGAGACCACACACGCATACCAAGCAGTGCTGGCTCTGCTCACGGCTCTGCAGGAACAGCATCCTCAGCCTCAATACCCCAGACCCTGCTCCTCTGTGTCCACTGAGTAGGAAAGTGATTCACCTGCAGGAGGAAACCATCATGACCCATGTCCTGGTGAAATCCTGTAGAAAATGTTCGTGAGCAGAGTCCACCCCAGACACTGTGCCAGCACTGATCCCCCAAGACACAGAAGTCTGCATCTTCAGGGGATGGCTCCACCCCCAAAGCTGAGGACTGGGGAGGAGAAGCATGGCACGTGGGGAAGTGACAGTGAGGACAGGGTCCAGCAGCAGGAGGGAGAGGACCTGGTGGAGGGGTGGGCTCTGCTGTGCAGGAGGTAAGGACAGGTGGAAGGGCCACACTGCTGGAGCCCCAGTGCCTGCAGGAGAGCACTGAGTCAGGAGGTCTGATCAGGTGTCCTTGCCCCCGGCAACCCCCACACTGACCACCACTGAGTAAAACTAGCACAGGTGCATGGGAGACGTGGAATGGTATCGTCTCTTGGGAGTGCATCCAGTGACGACTCCCACCATGAGTGGATTCAACGTCAGGGCCTCATGGAGGAAGCTGAGGTCTCCAGTGCCCTGAACAGGACCACACAGAATGCTGGGAGCAGCCTGCTGGGGGTGGATGTGGTTTGTCCTCACACCATCAGTGCTGAGCATGGCCCCAACGTAACAGCACTGACTGGGGTTCACGGTCTGGATGTTTACATAAAAAGCATTGAATTAACCAGGATCTAATGTCAGATATAAAGTCCTTGTAAAACTACCAAAGGAACCATTGGGCAAAATCTTCCTGATATGGTCTGTCCATGATTTTCCTTTCAGATCTTCAAATTTCGAGCAACCTAAGAAAACATTTTTAGATGATGCTGCATAACTACAGAGCTTCTGCATTACAAACAGACTGACTGAGAAGTGAGCAGCCTACACACAGATTGGAAGTGACTATTCTCATATCAAATGTATGATCAATAGCCTGTATCCAAAAGGAATAAGAAGGAACTATCTGTATGAGCTGTGTTTAGAACTGTTCTGAGTCTTCTGCAGTCTCAAAATAACTGTGATACACAATTGGCTTGTTCATCCTGATCGACAGGTTCTGCGTCATCAGGCCTACAATGGGTATAGAAGCAAACCTCTGTGATATGTGTGTGGCTCAGTGTTGCTATGGATTCATTCTGGTGGGGGCAAGAGGCGTGGAGTCACCACACAGACCCCAGGAGTTGGGTGAATGCAGGCCAGAAGCAAGCAGCCCACAGACTCATTTATTTCAGTTGGTACCACAGCTCATATAGCTGAGGCAGCCAATCAGGTCAAGGGGCGGTTTATGCCTAACCAATCACAGCCTGTTTCCAGGCAGTATCTGAAGCCATCCAATCACAGCCTGTTGCCAGGCAGGCTCTGTTGCCAGGTGGCGTTGAAGCCATCCCTGAGTAACTGATGCTCACTTTCCAGCAGCCATCTAGGCATGGCCTTCTCATTCCACCACAGCTCAGTGTGTCCCAAAGGTGTTGTGTTGTAGATGTGCTCCCAGGGTGACCATGGCAGAAGCGCTGAGAGCTCTGGGAGTGAGGCCTAGTGGGATGTGTCCATTCCTGGGGAATCTGCTCTTGGAGGAGATCACAGTAGATTTCCTGGGTCCCCAGCTTCAGCACAGAGCACAGTGCTGCTAGAGTCAGCCCTGGTTTCATCTGAAGTCCCGTGTGGGGATGGGGTCCCTCCTGTCTGTGTTCACAATATTAGGATGCCTGAAGACTGCCATGGTGTTCACAATATTATGATGGCTGACAGCACAACATTCTCACTGTCTGATCCTAGACTTCTAGCCTCTACAGCTATGAGCTAATAAACCTTTTTGCTCCATACACCTCCTATCTGGGGTACCTCATTATGGAGCCAACAAGCAGAATAAAACAGTTGATGAGCCCCACTCCTTTGTTCCTACCTCAAAGACTCACCTGTGTCTCCAGATTTAGTTGGAACCACTCAGAATTCCAAGCACCTTGCTGTTTCTTGACCCAGCTGAAGCTTTTGTAGCCATGTGGGAAGTGACCAGGAGTTAGAAGATCACTGTCAGTCTCAGTTTCTTTGTGTTTGTGGAAAAATATGTTAATATAAATTTTAAAATAAGTGATATAATAATATAAATGTTTAAAAGAAGATATGAAAGTAAACATGCAAATGCTACAATCTGGGTTCACCATGCATGTATATGTTAGAAGCACAATGAGACATCCCATCCCTCCTGTTAGTATGAGAATTATCAGACAAGCCAGAGCTGACAATTCTTTGGGAGGAAGCAAGAAATGACAACACTGGTACAAGGCTTGAGTCAGGTAAATTAGTAAAACCATTATGGAAAATCTTCAAAAACTGAGAAATCGGATTATCACAGGATCCTCAAACACCACGTGTGGGTAGAAGGAATATGGTATCCCAGGGGTGTGTCCACAGGATCTGCAGCCACTGTGGGAAATACATCTGCAGTTCCTTGTCAGTTAAGAAGCGCCATTGTCGCTCCCCCTCTTCACAGAGGAATGACACTAGACCCTGCGCTGTTCTTTTGTCTGCTCGGCCCTTCCCGGGTTTGCTGCTGGTTTTTCCCGGGTTGGCTGCCGATCCTTCCACTTCCGTGGAAGGGCGGCACCCCCTGCCACTTTCCCCACTTCCATGGGGGAGTGGCACACCGCCGGCTGGCTCTCTCGAGGGCTGCTCAACTGTTATCCGGATGTTCCTCTTAGATGTTCCTGGTGCATGTTGTCTCTCTTCTCCCTTATAGTCCTCTTCCACCAATCCCAACTCTGCTACCCACACGCCGAGTATGCTGCTCTCCTGCAATCAGGAGCAGGATCAGCTCCTGCAGGTTATTGGTCAAACTGGAGGCAGCTGTGTAGAAGTTGTTTACTCCTCTCCCAGTGCCATATTGTGGGAGAGCAGATGCATAGAATAAGTCTTAATTTCAGTAACTTAGTCTAGTCCGAGTTGCTCCCCACAGTTCCCCCTTTCTTTTTATTTTTTGGCATTGATACACGCCTGTCTTCGGTGCCCCACAGCACACACTCTGCTCTGCTTGCTACAGTTGCCCACAGGGGCTTACAAGCCCTACCAATCAGGCAAACCAAATCCGGGTCCTCTCTTCGCCATGTTGTGAGGAGGTTTTTAGGCACTGATGCGTGCCTGTGTTCGATGCCCTGCAGTGCACGCTCTGCTCGAGCTGCCTGCAAGTGCTTATTGCCTAATCAGGCAGACCGAATCCAAGCCCTCTCATTGCCATGTTGTGGGGAGGCCTTATTTTTCTCTATTTCTCTGTCTCCGGGCATTCCTATCTCTCCTATTTTACTTCTATCTGCCAGCATTCCTATTTTTCTCATTTTACTTCTATACTTCTGTTTCTCTTATCCCCGGGCTTCCCGGCGCGCACCCCAAGGCGGCTTCTTGGCGCCTCGCCCCGTGGTGGCTTCCTGGCTCTGCGCGGCTTCAGCCCACGCCTCTCTCATCTCTGTGGCTTCCCGGCTTCGCGTGCACTCCGCGGTCTCCGCACCCTTCGCGCCCGCACCACGGCCTCTGCGCCAGCCCCGCACTTCCTATCTACTCGCACCCTGTGCGCTCTTTCCGCTTGTGCCCCACGCGCTTTCTCTGCGCGGGGCGGCTTCCACGAATCAGGGCCTAGCTCACGTTTCCACTTCTCGGTTTTCAGTCTAAGTTCCCTGGGCTAACCTGACGAAATCCAACCTAGCTTACGTCTCTGCCTTTTGGTTTGGCTTCCTGTCTTTTGCTCCCCGGGCTAATCTGACGGATTCCAACCTAGCTTACATCTCCGCTTCTGGTTTTAGTTTTTCACCTTTTGCTCCCTGGGCTGACTTGACGAATCCCACCTAGCTTACATCTCTGCTTCGGCCTGCCCCCGCGGCTTCATCCTCCCTAACATATTTTTCTCTACCCGGTATGTTTCCTAACTTTTCTTCCAACAATATTCCCCTCTCATTTCTCCTGGCTTCTCCCCACAGTCTGTATCTGAGTCTAAGTTTCTTCTAGCTTTCACTTTCGCTTTCAATCCTAACTTCTTCTGTCACTTTTTCCATCCGGCTTTTCCCTAGGCTCTCTCTAATCTCTCTCCAGTATTTTCCCACTTTTTCCTGCTTCTTCCCTCCTAGGTTTCCTATCTGAGTCAAGGCACCATTATGTCACCTAGGCTTCCTCTCCGAATCACGGCAACATTATGTCACTCCCCCTCTTCGTGGAGGAACGACACTAGACCCTGCGCTGTTCTTTTGTCTGCTCGGCCCTTCCCGGGTTTGCTGCTGGTTCTTCCCGGGTTGGCTGCCGATCCTTCCACTTCCGTGGAAGGGCGGCTCCCCCTGCCACTTTCACCACTTCCGCGGGGGAGCGGCACACCGCCAGCCGGCTCTCTTGGTGGCTGCTCAGATGTTATCTGGATGTTCCCCTTAGATGTTCCTGGTGCATGTTGTCTCTCTTCTCCTTTATAGTCCTCTTCCACCAATCCCAACTCTGCTACCCACACGCCGAGTACGTTGCTCTCCTCCAATCAGGAGCAGGATCAGCTCCTGCAGGTCAGTCAATCAAATTGGCAAGAAGAGCTGTGTAGAAGCTGTTTACTCCTCTCCCAGTGCCATATTGTGGGAGAGCAGATGCATAGAATAAGTCTTAATTTCAGTAACTTAGTCTAGTCCGAGTTGCTCCCCACATGCCATTATCAAGAGTCCACACATATAATCCAGTGAAATCTTCATGGAAGAATGAATGGATAATGGAACCAATGGAAAAAATTATAAATCAAAAGGGAGTTTATATGGCAGTAAAGTGGAGGGAATTCTGTTATTTTTACAACTTGGATGATCCTGGAGTATAATGTCTAAGGATAATGTGTCAGGATAAGTATACTCTGCTAACCATCCAGGCCAAGAAGACAAATAATATGTGATGCTAGTTATGTGGGATAAAAGGATGAACTCACAGAGGCAGAAGTACAATGCTGAAGACAAAAGTCTGAGTATGGGAGGAACAGAAGAGACACTGGAGCAAGGTCCGAGCTTCACCACGACAGGATCCACACATTGAGTGATCCACTGTACTGCATGGTGACTGCAGTTAAGGGAATATTGTGGGATCAGCGATGTGGTGCAGCGGATTAAAGCACTGGCCTGAAGTGCCGGCATCCCATGTGGGTGCCAGTTCTAGTCCTGGCTGGTCCTCTTCCAATCCAGCTCTCTGCTATGGCCCGGGAAAGAAGTGCTTGGGGCCCTGTACCCATGTGTGGGACCCGGAAGAAGCTCTTGGCTCCTGGCTTCAGATGGGCGCAGCTCAGACACTTATGGCAATCTGGGGAGTGAACCAGCAGATGGAAGAACTCTCTCTCTGTCTCTACCTCTTTCTGTAACTCTGTCCTTCAAATGAATAAAATAAGTCTTTAAAAATAAAAGAGAGAGAATATTGTGTCTATGTAATTCAAAAACAGGAGAAAATTGACATTCTACCATGGAAACATGTGGGTTTTCTGATGAGCATGTCAATAACACTGACTTCATATTTCCAATCAATTTTTATCAATTTGATATGTTAATTTGATCAACACATAGCATTGTATATCATATGTTTATGTTCAGATATTATTTATCAAACATTTATGAAGGGAAAATGACAAAAATGGCCAGTTGCAGATTCAGTTCTCTGAATACTCGTGTTGTGTTTGCCAATGTTTATGGAGATGATAAATAAAGGCAGTGTACTCAGGCTTGGAAGCTGGAACCCAGGAGCATGGAACTGCATCAATGTTCCCACCTTGGAGACGAGGCCTCATAACACATCCACCATCTACTGTCTTCCAGGGTGCATTGTCAGATACAAGTGTGGTTATCATGCTGGACTCACAGACACAGATCCCTGTGATGTGGACTCCAGCCCCAGAGTGCACAGCCACTGTGTGTCTCACTTTCTGCTCTCCCTGAACCACAGCAGGTGCAGGGGCTCCATGACACTGGAGCAGAACCAGATCAGCTGGAAGTGCACACCCAACACTTTCCATTCAGTTATGACCTTGACTGCTGATGTCCAGTGCACTTTCCTCCTGAGTTCATGCAGGGAGCCCCCCCAGGAGTGTCCCAGGACCTAGAGGATGAGGAAGTCCCTGTAGGCTTCCCAGGTGCCTGCAGAAGCCCAGCCTGAGACACAGCTGAGCTGCAGTACATTCCTGAGTGCTGTGACGTTCACACAGGGACCACAGACTGTTCCAGGATTAAAGGGAAAATGGAGTTGTGGGAATAATCTGTAAAAAGTGAGTCTGGATCACCCACAGATTTAAAAAACTGTAGGTTCAGTTTGGTACACATGCTTATTTTGATGGGAGGAGAGGGATGACTTAAGTAGGTGAGGTTTAACAGAACAAAGACCCTGTAAAATGATCTTTTAAGTGATTGGTTGGTCCTTATGTCCTGCCCCAATGACTCTGCAATTTTGTGTTTTAAAAGGCTTTGTTACAAGCACAATAAACCAGTTCTTGCTTGACTTGACTCCCCACTGCATCTGATTGTACCCAGGATCACAAGGCTGGGAAAAGGATGAGCAGAATGCTTACCTTTCCTTGGGCCCAGTCCGTCCTCGTATGGGTGAAATGAGACCCTGCACAAGTGTACATGAAACAGTGAATGGATTATTTCGCATTTGGTCAAGGATGTTATTCAGTATTAAGAAGGAGGTTGTTCTGTCATTAAGAAATCGTGGGTCAGCCTGGAGCATAATATGATAACAGAAATAATCCCGGTACGTGTAGACACATCATATGTCACAGTAATTATATATGAAATCAAGAAGCTTGAACTCACAGAGGCAGGCAGTGCAATGGAGATCACTGTCTACCATGACCCAAGTGTTTGTCCCCTCCCAGCCCTATGGGAAACTGGGGGAAGTTCCATGTACTGGCTTTAGGCTCAGCCAACCCCCAGCCTTTAGAGTCATTCAGGAAAGAAACCAGTGGATGGAAGATTCTCTCTCCATCTGTTGGTCTCTTCCTCTTGGTCATAACACTGCTTTTCAAATAAAATAAATAGACACTAAAAATAAATGAAAGACTAATTATACATATAATTACTAGCCTAGATCCATACGTTGAATGAACACAGACAACTGAATCCCAAGGGAAGAAATCAATTGTGTACATGCAGTGATGATAAGGTGGTGACAGGAGCAGCACTGGAGTGAGCCTGAGGGATTCCTGACTCCCGTGTCAGGATGCTTAGTGCTGTGTCCTAGTTTGGTTCCAGTGTCAGATTCCTGCCTAAGCCCCTCTGGGAGGCCATAGTGAAATTCCAAGTACTGCCATGTGGACACCTGGACAGAATTCCAAGCACCTGGCTGTCACCTAACCCAGCTGAAGCTTTTGTAGCCATCTGGGAAGTGACCCAGGAGTTAGAAGATCACTGTCTGTCTCAGTCTCTTTGTAAATGCAAATATCTAAATAAGTGAAATAATATCCATAAATGTTTAAAAAAGATATAAAGGCAACATATAAAATATCTGGGACCATCATGCATGTCCATATTAGATGCACAATGAGACATCCCATCCTTCCTGTTAGAATGAGTATTATCCTACAATCCAGAGCTGACAATCCATGTGGAGGAAGCTAGAGACGATAACTGTGGTACAAGATCGAAGTCAGGTAAACAAGTAAATCTATTATGAAAAATCATCAAAACTGAGAAACAGAATTATCACAAGATCTTCAAACACCATTTCTGGGTAGAAGGAATATGAAATCCCAGGGAGGTGTCCAGGGGAACCACAATCAATGTGGCAAACACCTCTGCTCTTCCATGTTCAACTAATGCAGCATCATTCACAAGAGTTCACACATATAATCCAGTGAAATATTCATGAAGAAAGAATCAACAATGGAACAAATGGACAAAATTATATTTAACAGGAAGTTTATATGGCAGTACAGATGAGGAAATTCTGTATTTTGGACAACTCAGATGATCCTGGAGAATAATGTCCAAGGATAATGTGTCAGGGTAAGTACACTCTGCTAACCATGCAGGACAAGAAGACAAATAATACGTGATGCTGGATACATGGGATAAAAGGATGAAGTCACAGAGGCAGGAAGTATGATGGTGAAGACCAATGTCTGAGCAAGGGAGGAGCAGAGGAGATGCTGTAGTAGGGTCAGAGTTTCAGTCCCACAGGATCCACACACTGAGGATCTACTGTACAGCATGGTCACAGCAGTGAAGGGAATATTGTGTCTACAGAATTCCAAAACAGGAGACAACTGACATTCTACCATGGAAACATGTGGTTTTCTGATGAGCATGTCAATAAGTCTGACTTCATAACTCTACTCAATTTGACACATTCATTTTTCAGCACATATTATTGTACCTCATAAGTCTGTGTTCAGGTGTTATTTATCAAACATTTATGATCAAAAATGATCACAAATGAAGATTCAACACTCTGAATATTGGTGTTGTGTTTGTCAATGTTTATGTAGATGATAAATAAAGGCAGTGCACTCAAGGCTTGGCAGCTGGAACCCAGGAGCATGGAACTGCATCAGTGTTCCCACCTTGGTGATGGGGCCTCATAACAGATCCATCATCTACTGTCTTCCAGGGTGCACTGTCAGTTACTAGCCTGGGAAAGTGTGTAAATGGGCTCCATCCAGCACTCTGATATGCAGCCTGGGTGTCTCCCTCTGTAATATTAATGAAAGACTCCAAATGGATTGATGACCCCAGTCAGCATAGACATGGAGTGAAGAGCAGAGACTATGGACACATGGTCTCTGGTACTGACTCTTCCTGCAGCTGTGATTCAGCCTCAGGACACTGGTCATCATGCTGGAGCCACAGACACAGCTCCCTGTGATGTGGACTTCAGCCCCAGAGTGCACAGCCGCTGTGTGTCCCACTTTCTGCTCTCCCTGAACCACAGCAGGTGCAGGGGTTCTCACGACACTGGAGTAGAACCAGATCAGCTGGAAGTGCACACCCAATGCTTTCCATTCAGTGATGACCTTGACTGCATTTTCCTCTTGAGTTCTGGCAGGGAGCCCCCCCAGGAGTGTCCCAGGACCTAGAGGATGAGGAAGTCCCTGTAGGCTTCCCAGGTGCCTGCAGAAGCTCAGCCTGAGACACAGCTGAGCTGCAAGTACATTCCTGAGTGCTGTGACGTTCACCTTAGGGACCACAAATGGTTTTAGGATTAAAGGTAAAAAGGAGTTTGGGCGTAAGTCTTTAGAAAGTGAATGTGGAACAACAACAGCTTAAAATAAGACTGCTGGTGCTATTTGCTTACATGCTCATTTTGATAGGAAGAGGGATGACTGAAATAATTGAAGTTAAAAAAAACAAGTCTCTGGCTTGACTCTCTCTGGGTTTGAAGGGAAAACTAAAATTGCCCTAAAGCCGGCTGGGCCTTGAGAACGCATCCTGTGTCAGACTGGACAACACTCACAATGTCCTCAGATAGTCCCACATGTCTGATCCTGGTGACCACTGTCATCGTTCACGAACCTGAAACTGTTCATATAGGACTTCTTCCTGTCATATCAGACATCTCCAGGTCAGTGAAGTCAGTGGCAGGGACAGAGTCATAAAAGTAGACTTCTTCTCTCAAAACTGTTACAAGAGCGGAAACCCCAATTCCCTGACAGGAAACCAGGGCTTGGTTTCTCTGCACCTGCTCATGACCAGAATCTGTGCTCAGTGCGTCTTGTGCGCCCCCTGGTGGAGCAGTGTGCCCCTCAAGGAGGTTTGTGTCTGGGCTCAACCTGAGAGCCCCTCACTGTGTCTCCCACACAGTAATAGGTGGCCGTGTCATCCTCTGTAAGATGGTTCATTTGCTGAGACACCGTGTGTCTGGGCGTTGTCGCTGGAGATTGTGAATCGGCCCTGCTACCACTACCAGGATAAATATATGCGATCCACTCCGGGACCTTTCCTGCAGCCTGGTGGACCCAGCTCATGCTGTAGCTACTGAAGTCTAACCCAGAGGCTTTGCAGGAGAGTTTCAGGGATCTCCCAGCCTGGACCAGGCCTCCCCCGGACTCCTCCAGCTGCTCCTGACACTGGACACCTGCAAACACAGATGTCCTGGTCAGCACACTGTCACTCACCCTCTCTGTGTCTCTCACTCACGTCCTCTCCCAGACTCAGTACCCCGCATTCTCCATCATTACCTTTGAGCACAGCGACCAGGAGAAGCCAGCGCAGCCCAGTCTCCATGGTGAGCGTCTGTGTTGAGTGCGCTCACTGAGTGGACACCTGGGAGTCCTGGGGCTGGAGCTCCTGTGCCAGAGCTGCAGGGTGAGGGCTGGGCAGGTTTTCATGGGCAGAGGGAGGCCCTGTCTGCATGTGCTGCTGCTATATAGCAGGCATGGGGTCAGACGCCTCAGACAGGACTGGGCCCAGGGCAGACGTGGGTGTCTGGCATCTTAAGTAGCTGATTAATTCCATGGGATGTGAAGATCATGGGCAGAAAAGCATTTCATTCACCTTTTTAAAAATTTATATATATATATATATATATATATATATGGCAGTTATATAGAGTTATAGACAGTGAGAGAGACACAGAGAGAAAGGTCTTCCTTCCATTGGTTCCCTCCCCAAATGGCAGCTACAGCCAGAGCTGTTCTGATCCAAAGCGAGGAGCCAAGTGCTTCTTCCTGGTCTCCCATGCGGGTGCAGGGGCCTAAGCACTTGGGCCATCCCTCACTGACCTCCTGGGCCATAGCAGAGAGCTGGACTGGAAGAGGAGCAACTGGGACTAGAACTTAGCACCCGTATGGAATGCCGGCACTTAAGGCAGAGGATTAGCCAAGTGAGCCCTGGCTCGGGCCCTTAATTTATATTTTGAACATTTATTTGAAAGTCAAAGTTACACACACAGAGAGAACTAGAGGCAGAGAGAAAGAGAGAGCGAGAGAGAGAGCGCGCAATTGTCTATCCTCTGGTTCACCTTCCAATTAGTCGCAACAGCTAGACCTTAGCGGCTTGGAAGCCAGGAGCCAGGATCTTCTTCCAGATCCCCATGCAGGTACAAGGAACCAAGGACTTGGGCTGTCTTCTACTGCTTTCCCTGGCTGTAGCAGTGAGCTGGATTGGAAGTAGAGCAGCTGGGACTTGAACCGGTGCACATGTGGGACGCCAGTACTGCAGATTTGGTCTGCAACATACTATGTCCCAGCACCGGCCCCACCTTTACGTTTTTACCCTCCGGACACAAGGCCTGAGGTGGAGAGGCTGGTTCTTGAGCCATCACTCCAACACAGGGTGTGGGCTCCCAACAAGGGCTCAGCTCACTGCACAACAGTGCCTGCCCCTGTGTTGTGTCTGCACAAGCACAGAAATGTGATACTGGCATGAGGGATACCTCCCTTGAACACGTGCACAGCTACTGAAGGAATCACAGACAGGCTGTGCTGAGTCCAGGGTCTCTAGTCTGGTAGGAGGCACCTCCACACTCTACACCTCTGTTCCTCACACAGGACTTTCCACTCCACCTATCAGCCATCATCAGTTGTGGTTGTCCAGTTTTCCTAATGATTTTGTTAATGTACTATGAAAGGTTGAAATAGTGAGTTTTTCATGTATACTATGTTAAATTGTGACTGGATAAGATTTATTAAGAGCAATCTTTGAAGATACTGGCCCATGAATGTGTTTCTTCCAAATTTGAAGTCGAATGTCATTGAAATAACTTTTTTCTTTTTCAAAAAAAGCAATTCATGGCTTTTTAGGTTTTCATGTGTGTGTTAAGAATTGAGTACACATCAAAACACCTGTGTGCTGGATATTAACACCAATGAAATATCAGTTATGGACCAAAAAGTGCCAGTCCGTGAACTCCCACCCCAAAAGTTCACCAGTCTCATACTTTAGCTGGTGTGTGGCACATTGGGTGAAAGCCCTGGCCTGAAGCGCCGGCATCTCAAATGAGTGCCGGTCTAGTCCTGGCTGCTCCTCTTCCCATCCAGCTCTCTGCTATGGCCTGGGAAGCAGTAGAAGATGGCCCAAGTCTTTGGGCCCCTGAATCTACATGGGAGACCCCAAGAAGCTCCTGGCCCTTGCCTTTGGATTGGAACATTTTTGGCCATTGTGGCCAACTGGGGAGTGAACCAGTGGATGGAAGACCTCTCTCTGTGTGTCTCTACCTCTATCTTTAACTCTGTCATTTAAATAAATAAAGTAAATAAAATAAATCTTTTTTAAAAAATGCCAAATCCTGCTGTTGCTTACAGGGAATATGAAGTCTGAGGGATGTGTCCAAGTGATCTGAGAGCACCATGTCTAGACATTTGCAGTCCCATCTCCAACTACAGTGACCTCATTCACAACAGTTAGTTCATGAACATGGAGCACTTTGGCTGGATTCTGTTTTTGACAGAGAGATGCACAGGGGACCAGGTTTCATGCAGGTGTATATCAGTGTGGTGTTTCACGTGCTGGTGTCTGTCTGTCTGTTCTTCACAATTTCTCTGCTGGGCAATTTGCTTCCCAATGCTGTCGAGTTGTGATAGATACAGAGGCAGCCCCACATGTTGAAAGTGTGTGGTGAGTGCGACTCACCTGTGCCTCTCTCACTCCTCATCACAACTACACCAAGAATAAATATCACATTCCACGGTGCTGTCCACTGCCCGTGTCACCCTGCCCTGGCCCACCTCCTCCAGTCACATTAAGGCCTGAGCCCCTTTGGGCTCCTTCACAACAGATTTCATCCAGTCAGCGCTGAGCATCATGTAGGTTTCCAGGGGCAGAAGTTGAAGGCCCTGAGTTTGCAGATCCTGTAGGGCACAGGTGAATGAGGGTTTATTAGTTTTTAACCAAAATATCTGAAAATCTGATAATAGTAAAATTGAAACAAATTAGAGTAAGTATATTATATTTTGGAAAATGTGCAGCACATTAATCTTAACTCTGTTATCAAATTTCATGGATATAAGGTAAATAATAAAATGAAAGTTGCATTGTTTAAGATATGCACCTTCCCCAAGGGAGTGCAAGGATCTTACATGTGACTCTGGCACCCAATACCAGATTCCTGTTCCTGCAGCGCCAGGAACCACAAATGTATGGGAGGGTCTCTCTAAGAGTCGTATTCCCTTCATTGCAGGCAGCAACCCTCATGGTATTTTCCCCTCCCTAAAGCCCTCTCTCAATGGGATCACTGGGTGGTGAGGTCCCCACATGCATGATGGGAGGCTCCGTGCATCAAGTATGGAGGGTAAGTTCCACCTAACATGCAGCCTTCAGCTGCTCAGTTGGAGAGACCACACACGCATACCAAGCAGTGCTGGCTCTGCTCACGGCTCTGCAGGAACAGCATCCTCAGCCTCAATACCCCAGACCCTGCTCCTCTGTGTCCACTGAGTAGGAAAGTGATTCACCTGCAGGAGGAAACCATCATGACCCATGTCCTGGTGAAATCCTGTAGAAAATGTTCGTGAGCAGAGTCCACCCCAGACACTGTGCCAGCACTGATCCCCCAAGACACAGAAGTCTGCATCTTCAGGGGATGGCTCCACCCCCAAAGCTGAGGACTGGGGAGGAGAAGCATGGCACGTGGGGAAGTGACAATGAGGACAGGGTCCAGCAGCAGGAGGGAGAGGACATGGTGGAGGGTTGGGCTCTTCCTCTGCAGGAGGGTAAGGACAGGTGGAAGGGCCACACAGCTGGGGCCCCAGTGCCTTCAGGAGAACACTGAGTCAGGAGGTCTGATCAGGTGTCCTTGCCCCCAGCAACCCCCACACTGACCACCACTGAGTAAAACTAGCACAGGTGCATGGGAGACGTGGAATGACATCGTCTCTTGGGAGTGCATCCAGTGACGACTCCCACCATGAGTGGATTCAACGTCAGGGCCTCATGGAGGAAGCTGAGGTATCCTGTGCCCTGAACAGGACCACACAGAATGCTGGGAGCAGCCTGTGAGGGTGGATGTGGTTTGTCCTCACAGCATCAGAGCTGAGCATGGCCCCAATGTAACAGCACTGGCAGGGGTTGCACGGTCTGGATGTTTACATGGAAAGCATGGAATAACCAGGATCTGACATCAGATGCAAAGTCCATTGTACAACTACTAGAAGGAAATATAGGGCAGAATCTCCCTGATAGTGGTCTGTCCATGATTTCCATTTTAGATCTCCAGAGTTCAGGCAACGTAAGAAAACCTTTTCAGATGATGCTGCATAAACTACAGAGCTTCTCTACTGCAAGTGGACCAATGAGAAGTGAGCAGCCTACACACAAATGGAAGTAACTATTTTCATATAGAACGTATGATCAGTAGCCTGTATCCCAAAGGAACAAAAGGACTGTCTGCATGAGCTGTGTTTAAAACTGGCCCTGAGTCTTCTAAAGTCTCAAAATACCTGTTTTACACAACTGGCTTCATCCTGAACAACAGGTTCTGTGTCATCAGGCCTACAATGCGTGTGGAAGGAAACCTCCCTCCTCTGCCTGTGGCAGAGTGTGTCCTCAAAGGTGTGTGTGTTTTGGAGTGATTCCAGGGTGACTGTGGGAGAAGTGGGGGAGCTCTGCGAGTGAGGCCTAGTGGGATTTGTTCACTTCTGGGGAATCTGCTCTTGGAGGAGATCACAGTAGATCTCCTGGGTCCCCAGCTTCAGCACAGAGCACAGTGCTGCTAGAGTCAGCCCTGGTCTCGTCTGATGTCCTGTGTGGGGATGGGGTCCCTCCCATCCCTGTTCACAATATTAGGATGCCTGAACACTGTATGATGTTCACAATATTAGGATGCCTGAACACTGTATGATGTTCACAATATTAGCATGCCTGATGGCACAACATTCTCACTGTCTGATCCTGGAATTCAGCCTCTACAGCTGTGAGCTCCACACACCTCCCCTCTGGGGTACTACATTTGGAACCAACATGGGAAAAAAAAACCATGTGCATAGCGACATACTAGCCACTCATCTGTTCCCACCTGAAACAGAGTCTCTCCTTTGTCTCCAGATTTAGAAAGAACCACTCAGAATTAGTCATTTCTACATCAGCTGAGAGAATTACTTCAGTTTCTGTAAAAATACTACACGAGCGAACAATTGCATTTTTGCAGGAGACATTTTGTAAACACATGGGGTTGATGCAGTTATCCTGGTGAAGAGCAGAAAATTTGTTCATTCCTGGTGATGATAAAGTTGAGAGTTGAAGGACAATTTTGCTTCCACAGAAGGAGGAGCATGGCTGAGAACAGGTGCGGGCAGTCCCTGGAGGAAGGAGTCGGGGTCTCTGGACACACAGTCTCTGGGGCAGGCCCTTCATGCAGCAGGGATGCAGCTCCAGGGTTGGATCATTGGTGGGCTCACAGGGACACAGTCCAGAACCACCTGGACTCTAGTGCAGACTTCACTGGGCTGTCCCACCTGCTGGTCTCCCTGAGATGGAGACAAGGCCAGCAGAGTGTGGGGAACAAGACCTCTCCACACCCAGTGGACTACCAACGTCCACCTCTGCTTGCAAATGAGAGCAGGTCCGGGATCCCAGGAGACGTGAGTGAGGAAGTGCAAGCAGGATTTCTCGGAGCCACAGCCTGAGCCACCCCTGAGCTGCAGGTTAATCCCTGACCTGGGGTTTGGACCACGTGGACCCCAACCTGTGAGTTCAGGGTGAAGAAGTGAAAGGGAGACGAGGGCACAGCTGTAGAGAATGCACACGGGAGCCCCAGGACCAGGACCACGGTGTCATCTCACCCCTCAGGGCCCAGCTGTGCAGGAGGGGAGGGCATGGATGTGAAACACTGCAGCATTCATAGCCCCTGACCAGCTCTACACTGCCCCTGGGCTCTCAGCAGGGTCCGAGATGACATCATCAGAGAATTCCATGGAGAGCTCTTCCGTGACTCGGGCTGCAAAAGCCTCCCCGGGTGCCCAGAGCTCCCTCAGGTCTCAGATGCTGGGGACCCCAGAGATGTCATTCATTCCTCCAAAACGACTCCATTTTCTTCATGTGACGTCTTCCCGTGATACCAAAACTTCTGCTCGGTGATCGGTGTTAGGGACACAATCATCCATGCAGAATTGGAACATAAGAAATGGTTACAGGACCACAAACCCCAATTTTCTCAGGAGGACCAGGGATTCACCTCCCACTGCATCTGGGAATGGGTCTGAGTCTGCTCAGTGCGTCTTGTGCGCCCCCTGGTGGAGCCGCGGCCCCTGCAGGGAGGTTTGTGTCTGGGCTCAGCCTGAGGGCCCTCACTGTGTCTCTT
This sequence comes from Oryctolagus cuniculus, assembly GCF_964237555.1. Taxonomy (NCBI): domain Eukaryota; kingdom Metazoa; phylum Chordata; class Mammalia; order Lagomorpha; family Leporidae; genus Oryctolagus; species Oryctolagus cuniculus. Next base: position 49,328,059 of record NC_091451.1, read on the forward strand.
GCACAGTAATAGAGGGACGTGTCCGCGGCTGTCAGACTGCTCATTTGCAGATCCAGCGTGCTCTTGACGTTGTTTCTGGAGACGGTGAATCGGCCATTTACCCTGCTCGCATACCATGTGCTACCACCATTAGGATTAATTTCTCCATTCCACTCCAGCCCCTTCCCTGGAGCCTGGCGGACCCAGCACATTGCATAGCTACTGAGGTCGAACTCAGAGGCTTTGCAGGAGTGTTTCAGGGATCCCCCAGGCTGGACCAGGCCTCCCCGGGACTCCACCAGCTGCTCCTGACACTGGACACCAGCAAACACAGACGTCCTGGTCAGGACACTGTCACTCACACTCTCTGTGTCTCTCACTCACGTCCTCTCCCAGACTCAGTGCCCCGTGTTCCCCATTATTACCTTTGAGCACAGCGACCAGGAGAAGCCAGCGCAGCCCAGTCTCCATGGTGAGCGTCGGTGTTGAGTGCGCTCACTGAGTGGACACCTGGGAGTGCTGGGGCTGGAGCTCCTGTGCCAGAGCTGCAGGGTGAGGGCTGGGCTGGTTTTCACGGGCAGAGGGAGGCCCTATTTGCATGTGCTGCTGCTATTTAACCAGTCATGGGGTCAGATGCCTCACACAGGACAGGGCCCAGGGCAGAAGTGGGTGTCCTGGGAGAATAGTATGATATCTATATTTGGATTCAGATCAAGTGAAATTTTACATTAACTGTGGAAGGTAATTACCTTCCTTCATTTTAATATGTGTGTACATTTAATATCCATTGTTAGCAATATCATGTCATTCATTTTTCAAATAACCATTAGATCATTATTAACTATTTGAATGACATTGGAACAGTGACAGAGAGAGAAGGTGGGAGAGAAACCGAAATGTATAGATGGACAGAAAGATGACAATGGTAAATTTCTGCCTTTGTGTTGACAGCCCCAAACATCCCAAGTGCCTACAACATCTAGGACTTAGCCTTTCTAAAACCTGGAGCCCAAAACTGTGTCTGTGTTTCCCGGGTCCATGGTAGGGGCTCATTTGCTCTTAGCGTCATCTACAGTTTCCCATGATGCATTATCAGGAAAAAAGTGTGGGAAGCCGTGTGGCTGGGCTCAGTCAGTTCTCACATGGGAACATGGGTGACCCTAGTGGGGACTTAGCCAATTTTGTCCTAATGCCTGCCACCCATATTTAAACAGATGAAGGACTGCAAGTGGATTTTTTAAGGTTAACTATGTTTTGTTCCCTTATTCATTCATTGCCTTAGTTTAAAACTGTTCCTGAACACAGAACACTGTACATGGTAGTGGGGTGTAGTGTGCTATTGGAATCTGTGTGTTGTAGAAATGGGCACAGATCAACTGAATGTCATTCACATTTCCACCTCCTTTCCTTCACACTGAGTTGGGAGGTCTGGAGGTCTCAGTTCTAGTTATTCGTGGAACCTATCATGGGTTGTAGTGAACTGAGTCAGCCCACTGTGGTGTCTACATAATTATTCCTCCCTTTGAGTGGTGCCTTGTGTCCTGGTAGCAGTCGTCCTCTTTTCCCCCCTCTTCCCTGTGTCTAGTAGTCATAACTCTGAGTTCAGGTCAAGCACTGGGTATGAAGTCACTGTGTCACAATTCACCCGCAGTGCTGGCTTCAGGTTGCAGCTTTGTTCCCAATAGTTCAGTCTACAATAAAGCTTGTGTGCATAGAACAGTGATTGGATTCTTTCACATTAGGACATGGAATATTATTCAGTATTAAGAAAGGGGTTTTTCTGTCATTACAAAATCATTGGTCAGCCTGGAGCATAATATGCTAACAGAAATAATCCCGGTACATGTGGACACATAGTATGTGACATTAGTTATATATGCAGTCCACAAGCTTGAACTCACAGAGGGAGGAAGCACAAAGGTGATCACTGTCTACCATGACCCAAGTGTTTGTCACCTTCCAGCCTTGTGGGAAACTGGAGGAAGTTCCAGGCTCCTGGCTTCAGGCTCAGCCATCCCCAGCCTTTGCAGCCATTCAGGAAAAAAAAGCAGTGATGGAAGATTCTCTCTTCAGCTCCTTTTGTGTTCCTCTCTCTCTATTACACAGTCTTTCAAATAAACTAAATAGACATTTAAAATAAATGAAAGATTAATTATACATATGGTTAGGAGCCTATTTCCAAATGTTGAATGAACTCAAGCCACTGAATCCCAAGGGAAGAAACCAATTGTTTAAATGCAGTGACTGACAAGGTGGTGACAGGATCAGCACTGGAGTTAGCATGTGGGATTCCTGCTCCTGCATTAAGATGCTGAGTGTTGTGTCCTAGTTTGGGTCCAATTTCAGATTCCTGTCAATGTGCACTCTGGGAGGCAGTATGAGAAGTCTGAGTTTATCCCATGTGTGAGACCTGGACTGAGTTCCATGCACCTGGCTATGGTCTGACCCAACTCAGCTTTTATGGGCATCTGGGAAGTTATCAGGATTCAGTAGATCACTGTCTGTCAGTCTCTGTCTCTGTCTTTTTGGACAAATAACCAAATACAAATTTGACAAGATGTAAAAGTATATCTGTATTTTTTTAAAGAAAATATATAAAGGCTACCATGTAAAAATGCTTTAAATATGGAATCTTCATTCATGTTTATGTTGGAGAAACAATGAGACATCCCATCCCTCCTGTTAGACTGAGTATTTTCAGACATACCAGATCTGACAAATCTTGTGCAGGAAGAGAGAGATGATAACCTGGTACAAGGCTGGAGTCAAGTAAGTTAGTAAAGCCTTCATGGAAAACATCAGAGGCTGGGAAATAAAATTATCACAGGATCCTCAAACACCATTCCTGGGTAGAAGGAATATGAAATCCCAGGGAGGTGTCCACAAGATGTGCAGTCACTATGGGAATGAAATCTGCAGTACCATGTTCAGTTAAGGCAGAATCATTTGCAAGAGTTCACACACATAGCCGGCGCCACGGTTCACTAGGCTAATCCTCCGCCTTGTGCCGCCGGCACACCGGGTTCTAGTCCCGGTCGGGACACCAGATTCTGTCCCGGTTGCCCCCTTCCAAGCAAGCCCTCTGCTATGGCCAGGGAGTGCAGTGGAGGATGGCCCAAGTACTTGGGCCCTGCATCCCATGGGAGACCAGGATAAGCACCTGGCTCCTGCCATCGGATGAGCGTGGTGCACCGGCCGCAGTGCGCTGGCCGCGGCGGCCATTGGAGGGTGAACCAATGGCAAAGGAAGACCTTTCTCTCTCTCTCTCTCACTGTCCACTCTGCCTGTCAAAAAAAAAGAGTTCACACATATAAACCAGTGAAATTTACAGTGAAGAAGGAATGGATAAAGGGACAAGTGGACAAAGTTATATTTTAACAGGACATTTATATGGCAGTAAACAGGAGGAAAATCTGATATCTTGGAAACTTGTAAGATCCTGGAGAATAATGTCCAAGGATAATGTGTCAGGATAAGTACACTCTAACTAGCTAGCTAGCTAACTAACTAACTAACTGCTAACCATCCAGGCCAAGAAGATAATAATAGGTGATGCTAGCTACGTGGGATAAAAAGGATGAACTCACAGAGGCAGGAAGCACAATGGTAAAGACCAAAGTCTGAACATGGTAGAAACAGAGATGATGCTGGAGCATGGACAGATGTTTAGTCCGACAGGATCCACATGTTGTGTGGTCTACTGTACAGCATGGTAACAGCAGTTAAGAGAATACTGTGTCTACCGAATTCCAAAACGGGAGACAACTGACACTCTATCATGAAAATAATGTCCATTTAGTGATAAACATGTCACTAAATCTGAGAACATTATTTCTCACAATATACATTCATTTTGTCAGCACATATCATGGTACCTCATATCTCTATGTTCAGGTATTATTTACCAAACAGATAGATTCAGAACTCTGAATACTGGTGTTGTGTTAGCCATGTTAGCCAACGTTTTTGGAGATGATAAATAAAGGCAGTGTACTCAAGGCTTGGCAGCTGGAACCCAGGAGCATGGAACTGCATCAGTGTTCCCACCTTGGTGATGGGGCCTCCTAACAGATCCATCATCTACTGTCTTCCAGGGTGCACTGTCAGTTACTAGTCTGGGAAAGTGTGCAAATGGGCTCCATCTAGCACTCTGTATGCAGCTTGGGTGTTTCCCTATATAATACTGAGGAAAGATTCCAAATGCATTGATGATGCCAGTGAGCATGACATGGAGAGAAGAGCAGGGACTTTGGACAAATGGTCTCTGAGACTGGCTCTTCCTGCAGCTGTGATCCAGCCTCAGGACACCGGGCGTCATGCTGGAGCCACAGATACAGCTCCCTGTGATGTGGACTCCAGCTCCAGAGTGCACAGCCACTGTGTGTCCCACTTTCTGCTCTACCTGAATCACAGCAGGTGCAGGGGGTCTCACGACACTGGAGCAAAACCAGATCAGCTGGAAGTGCACACCCAACACTTTCCATTCAGTTATGACCTTGACTGCTGATGTCCAGTGCATTTCCCTCCTGAGTCCAGGCAGGGAGCCCCACAGGAGGGTCCCAGGACCTAGAGAATGAGGAAGTCCCTGTAGGCGCCCCAGGTGCCTGCAGAAGCTCAGCCTGAGACAAAGCTGAGCGGCAAGTACATTCCTGAGTGCTGTGACATTCACACAGGAACAATTAAATCTTTTAGGAATAAAAAGAAAATGGCTATGTGGGCACAATCTGTAGAAATATGGATCACCCACAGATTAAAAAAAAATGTAGGTTCAGTTCGGTACACATGCTCATTTTAATGGGAGGAGAGGGATGACTTAGGTAGTTGAGGTTTACCAGAACAGAAACCCTAGCTCTACTGTCCCTGGTTCTAAAGGGAAAACTAAAATTGTCCTAAAATCGGCACTGCCCTAGGGCGCTGTCCTGAGTCAAGTTGGAAAAGAATCACCAAGGTCCTCAGATTCCCAGGATCTCTGATCCTGGTGACTGCTGTCCTTGTTTATGAACTGAATTTGTTCATTAACGACTCCTTCCTTTCACATCAAACTTTCTCACCGTCACTGAAGTCATCGGCAGGGTCAGAACAACAAGAGTAGAATTAATTCCTCAAAACGGCTACCGGAGAGGAAACCCCAATTTCCTGACAGGAAACCAGGGCTTCATCTCTTCCTGCACCTACTCAAGACCAGAATGTGCTCTCGGTACGTCTTGTGCGCCCCCTGGTGGAGCCGCGCGCCCCTGCACGGAGGTTTGTGTCTGGGTTCAGCCCTAGGGCCCCTCACTGTGTCTCTCGCACAGTAATACATGGCCGTGTCCGCAGCTGTCAGACTGTTCAGTTGTAGGCAACCTGTGCTCTGGTCGATGTCTCTGGAGAGAGTGAATCGGCCATTCACCCAGCTCGCGTAGTAAGTGCTACCACTACAAGCATAAATGCATCCGATCCACACCAGCCCCTTCCCTGGAGCCTGGCGGCCCCAGCATATCCAGTAGCTGCTACTGAGGGAGAATCCAGAGGCTTTGCAGCAGAGTTCCAGGGATCCCCCAGGCTTGACCAGGCCTCCTCCGGCTCCTCCTCCGGACTGCTTCAGCTGCTGACACTGGACATCTGCAAACACAGATGTCCTGGTCAATACACTGTCACTCACACTCTCTGTGTCTCTCACTCACGTCCTCTCCCAGACTCAGTGCCCCGCGTTCTCCATCATTACCTTTGAGCACAGCGACCAGGAGAAGCCAGCGCAGCCCAGTCTCCATGGTGAGCGTCTGTGTTGAGTGCAATCACTGACTGGACACCTGGGAGTCCTGGGGCTGGAGCTCCTGTGCCAGAGCTGCAGGGTGAGGGCTGGGCTGGTTTCATGGGCAGAGGGAGGCCCTATTTGCATGTCTGCTCCTATATAGCCAGCCCTGGAGTAGACGTCTCAGACAGGACAGGGCCCAGGGCAGATGTACATGTCCTGGGGGTGTAGGCTATGATAGGATTTGGATCATATGAATTTTTATGTTTTATTGCTTTTTTATAACAGTTGAAGGCAATGACCTTGTTTCCTTTTAATATGTGTATACCCTTAATATCCAGTGTAAGCAATATCATGTCCTTCATTTTTAAATAACAATTGTTTCATATCATCTATTGACCTCTCTATCATCTATATGAAAGACATTGGAATAGTGATAGAGAGAAGGAGTGAGGGAAACACAAGTGTAGTGATGGACAGCAAAGATGAAAATGGGAGATTTCTGCCTTTGGATTGACAGCCCCAAACTCCCCAAATGCCTACAACATCTAGGAGTTAGCTTTTCTAAAACCTGGAGCCCAGAACTGCGTCTGTGGTTCCTTTGTCGGTTGTAGGGGCTCTATCGCTATAGCGTCATCTGTAGTTTACCACGATGTGTTATCAGGAAAAAGTGTGGGAAGCCGTGTGGCTGGGCTCAAGCAGCACTCTGATGGGAACACGGGTGTCCCTAGTGGGGACTTTGCCAATTTTGTCCTAATGCCTGCCGCCCATATTTACACAGATGAAAGACTGCAAGTGGATTCATTTAAGGATACTATGTATTGTTTCCTTATTCATCCATTACCTTATTTGAAAACTGTTCATTAACACAGAACACTGTGCATGTTAGTGGGGTGTAGTGTGCTCTTGGAATCTGTATATTGCAGAAATGGGAACAGATCAACTCACTGTCATTCACATTTCTACCTCCGTTCCATCACTTTGTGTTGGGAGACCGGATGTCCTCAGTACTGTTTATTTGTGGAACATATCGTGGGTTGTAGTGAACTGAGTCAGCCCACTGTGGTGGGGGCAGAATTATTCCTTGCTTTGAGTGCTGCTTTGTGTCCTGGTAGCAGCCGTCTGCTGTTCCCTCTCTTCCCTGTGTCTGGTAATCATGACGCTGAGTTCAGCTCAAGCACTGGGTATGAAGTCACTGTGTCACAATTCACCCACAGTCCTGGGTTCAGGTAATGCAGCTGTGTTCACAATAGTTCAGTCTACAATAAAGCCAAATGTGCATAAAATGGTGAATGCAGTCTGTTACATTTGACATGGAATATTATTCAGTGTTAAGAAGGAGATTGTTTTGTCATTAGGAAATCTTGGGTCAGCCTTGAGCATAATATGCTAACAGAAATAATGCAGGTACACGTGGACACATAGTATTTGACATTAGTTATATATGCAGTCCACAAGCTTTTACTCACAGAGGTAGGGAGTGCAATGGAGATCACTGTCTACCATGACCCAAGTGTTTGTCCCCTTCCAGCCCTGTGGGCAACTCGGGGAAGTTCCAGGCTCCTGGCTTCAGGCTCAGCCATCCCCAGCCTTTGCAGCCATTCAGGAAGGAAACCTGTGGAAGGAAGATTCTCTCTCCACCTGTTGGTCTCTTCCTCTCTTGCTATAACACTGCCTTTCAAACTAAATAAATAGATATTAAAATAAATGGAAAATTAATGTTATATATCATTAGGAGCCTATATGCATATGTTGAATAAACACAGAAAACTGAATCCCAAGGGAAGACATCAATTGTTTAAATGCAGTTACTGCCAAGGTGGTGACAGCAGCAGCACTGGAGTTAGCAATGGGATTGCTGCTCCCGCATCAGGATGCTGAGTGCTGTGTCCTAGTTTTGTTCCAGTTTCAGATTCCTGCCTAAGCCCACTCTGGGAGGCCGTAGGTGAAGTTCCAAGAACTCCCACGTTGGAGACCTGGAATGAATTCTAAGTACCTGGCTGTCACCTGTTCCAGCTGAAGCGTTTGTAGCCACCTGGGAAGTGATCAGGAGTTAGATGATCACTGTCAGTCTCAGTCTTTGTGGTTTTAGATAAAAACGTACATACAAATTTTAAAACAAAATCTATGAATTTTTAAATGTATATTACATCTATAAAATTTAAGAAATGATATAAAAGCAAACATGTAAAATGCCATAAATCTCAGATCATCATGTATGTACATTTTAGAAGCACAATGAGATGTCCCATCCTTCATGTTAGAATGAGTATTACCAGACAAGCCAGAGCTGACAATTCTTGTGAAGGAAGAGAGATGACCACTCTGGTTGCACAAGGCTGGAGTCAGGTAAATTAGTAAATCCATTATGGAAAGTCATCAAAAACTGAGACATACAGTTATCACAGGATCTTCAAACAGCATTTTGGGTAGCAGGAATGTGAAATCCCAGGGAGATGTGCATGGGATTCACAGTCTCTATAGAAAATACAACTGCAGTTCCATGTGCAATTAAAGCAGCGTCGTTCACGAGTGTTCACACATATAATCCAGTGAAATTTTCATGGAAGAAGGAATCAATAATGGAAGAAAAGGGCATGGAACAGAGGAGACATTGGAGCAAGGTCAGAGTTTCAGTCCCACAGGATCCACATGTTGAGGGATCTACTGTACAGCATGGTGACAGCAGTTAAGCAAATATTGTGTCTACAGAATTCCAAAACAGAAGACAACTGACATTCTACCATGGGAACATGTGGATTTTGTGATGAGCATGTCAATAGGAGTGACTTCATAATTCCACTCAATTTGATACATTCGTTTTACAACAATATCATTGTACCTCATATGTCTATATTCAATTATTATTTATCAAACATTTATGACAATGAAATGGCAAAAATGGCAAATCATGAAGATTCAATACTCTGAATACTAGTGTTGTGTTTGCCAATGTTTTATGGAGATGATAAACAAAGGCAGTGCACTCAAGGCTTGGCAGCTGGAACTCAGGAACATGGAACTGCATCAGTGTTCCCACCTTGTTGATAGGGCTTCATAACAGATCCATCATCTGCTGTCTTCCAGGGTGCACTGTCAGTTACAAGTGTGGTTAAGAATGTAAATGTGGGCCAGTGCCGCGGCTCACTAGGCTAATCTGGGTTCTAGTCCCGGTTACGGCGCTGGATTCTGTCCCGGTTGCTCCTCTTCCACTCCAGCTCTCTGATGCAGCCTGAGAAGACAGTGGAGGATGGCCCAACTGCTTGGGCCCTGCACCCGCATGGGAGACCAGGAGGAAGCACTTGGTTTCTGGCTTTGGATCGGCGCAGCATGCTGGCCGTAGCAGCCATTTTGGTGGAACCAATGGAACAAAGACTTTTACCTTTCTCTCTTTCTCTCTCCCACTGTCTAAATCTGATTGTCAAAAAAAAAAAAAAAAAAAACAATGTAAATATATTCAGTCCAGCACTCTGATATGCAGCCTGGGTGTCTCCCTCTCTAAAACTGATGAAGGATTCCAAATGGATTGATGATTCCAGCCAGCATAGACATGGAGTGAAGAGTAGGGACTCTGGATACATGGTCTCCGAGACTGGCTCTTCCTGCAGCTGTGATTCAGCCTCAGGACACTGGTCATCATGCTGGAGCCACAGACACAGCTCCCCGTGATGTGGACTCCAGCTCCAGAGTGCACAGCCACTGTGTGTCCCACTTTCTGATCTCCCTGAACCACAGCAGGTGCAGGGGGTCCCACAACACGCGACAGAACCAGATCAGCTGGAAGTGCACACCCAACACTTTCCATTCAGTAATGACCTTGACTGCTGATGTCCAGTGCATTTCCCTCCTGAATTCAGGCAGGGAGCCCCCAGGAGGGTCCCAGGACCTAGAGGATGAGGAAGTCCCTGTAGGCTTCCCAGGTGCATGCAGAAGCTCAGCCTGAGACACAGCTGAGCTGCAGTACATTCCTGAGTGCTGTGACGTTCACACAAGGACCACAGACTGTGTTAGGATTAAATGGTAAATGGAGATTGTGAATAAAGTCTGTGGAAAGTGAGTGTTGATCACCCACAGTGTAAAATGAAAGGTTGGTTCAGTTCAGCACACTCGCTCGTTTTGACAGGTGAGAGATATTAAATAGCCGATTTTTAAACCCAAACCCTGGCTCAGCTATCGCTGGATAGAAAGGGAAATGTAAAATTTCCCTAAAGTTGGCAGTGCCCTGAGAGAGTTGTCCTGTCAGACTGGACAACACTCACGTTGTACCCAGATTGTCCCACATCTCTGATCCTGGTGATCCTGGAGACCGCTGAGCCTGGATTCGTTCATATAGGACTTCTCCTGTCACATCAAACTTCTCCACGTCAGAGAATCAGTAGCAGGGTCAGAATCATAAAAGAAGAATTCTTCCCTCAAAACTGTTGCAGGAGAGGAAACCCCAATTCCCTAACAGGAAACCAGGGCTTCATCCCACTCTGCACCTGTGCATGACCAGAATCTGCGCTCAGTGAGTCTTGTGCGCCCCCTGGTGGAGACGCGCGCCCCTGCAGGGAGGTTTCTGTCTAGGCTCAGCTGTCTTGCACAGTAATACAGGGTCGTGTCGCAGCTCTCAGACTGTTCATTTGCAGAGACACCGTGTTCTGGGTTTTCTCTCTGGAGATGGAGAATCGGCCATTCACCCAGCCCGCGTAGTATGTGCTACGATCACCAGTATAAATGCATCCGATCCACTCCAGCCCCTTCCCTGGAGCCTGGCGGACCCAGCACATCCAGTAGCTGCTACTGATGGTGAATCCAGAGGCTTTGCAGAAGAGTTTCAGAGATTCCCCAGGCGTGACATGGCCTCCCCGGGACTCCACCAGCTGCTCCTGACACTGGACACCTGCAAACACAGACGTCCTGGTCAGGAAGCTGTCACTCACACTTTTGGGTCTCTCACTCACGTCCTCTCCCAGACTCAGTGCCCCGCATTCTCCATCATTACCTTTGAGCACAGCGACCAGCAGAAGCCAGCGCAGCCCAGTCTCCATGGTGAGCGTCTGTGTTGAGTGCGATCACTGAGTGGACACCTGGGAGTGCTGGGGCTGGAGCTCCTGTGCCAGAGCTGCAGGGTGAGGGCTGGGCTGGTTTCATGGGCAGAGGGAGGCCCTATTTGCATGTGCTGCAGGCATGGGGTCAGATGCCTCATACAGGACAGGGCCCAGTGCAGATTTGTTTTCCTGGTTGTGTAGGTTGATGGCTATGATAGGATTCAGATCATACGAATTTTTTTTCTTGTTGTTGTTTTACCAGTTGTAGGCAACGACTTCATTTCATTACAATATGTGTGTGCCCTTAATGTCCATTGTTAGCAATACCATGTCCTTCATTTTAAAATAACCTTTGCTTCATTATTAACTATGCTAATGACATTGGAACAGTGACAGAGAGAGAATTGGTGAGAGAAACAGAAATGTAGAGATGGACAGTGAGTTGACAATGGGAGATTTTTGCCTTTGGATTGACAGCTCAACAATACCAAATGCCTACAACATCTAGGAGTTGGTCTTCCTAAATCCTAGAGCAAAAGTCTGTGTTTCCTACATCAGTGGTAGGAGCTCATTCGCTTGTAGCATCAGGTACAGTTTCCCATGATGCTTTATCTTCAAAGTGTGGGAAGCCGTGTGAATGAGCTGAAGCAGCACTCATGGGAACAGGGGTGTCTGTGGTGGGGACTTAGCCAATTGTGTCCTAATTCCTGCTGCCCACTTTTACAGATGAAAGAGTACAAGTGGATTCACTTAAGGTTAATTATTTTGTTTTTTTTTTTTGAAAAATTGTGGTTTCATACCATGTGATTTTTCTCATTTTTATAAAAATTTATTTAATTTCTTTAAAATCAGAGATACACAAGAAAGAAGGAGAGGGAGAGAGAGACAGAGAGAGAGAGAGAGAGAGAGAAGTCCTCCATCCACGGCCTCCCTCTCCAATTGGTAACAATGGTCGGAGCTGCACTGATCTGAATCTAGGAGCCAGTTGCCTGCACTGGGTCTCCCATGGATTACGGGAACTGAAGATGGAAGCCATCTTCTACTGCCTACCCGGGCCACAGCAGGGAGCTGGATTGGAAGTGGAACAGCCAGGACTCCAACTGGCGTCCATATGGGATGCCAGCACTGAAGGCTTTACCCACTACACCACAGCACCAGCCCTGATGATCTTAATTATATGTGGAATCCGCAATCGTGAGCTCACAGAGGTAGGAAGTACAATGCAGATACTGAGTCTGCGAGAAGAGAAGAAAAGGGACCACATTCCTGCAAGCACAGAGAGTTTTCTGTGACCAGAGAGGCACGTCGAGAGATCTACTGCACAGCACGGGGACAACAGTTATGCAGCTTTATTGTGTTCTTTCCAGTTCCTGCAGGAGTAGGCATTTGTCATTCGATCACAAAAGAATGGTAGTGTTGCTAGGGAAGGACTTGTGGGTTCATCTGACTCTAGAGTTCCTGATGAAATAAATCCACATCAACACCTTTCCTTATACCTCACATATAGATTCAGGTACTATTTGTCAATTTAACATTTATGAAACCTATTTTGAAGGGACAGTTCTCTGTTGACTTGTCTTGCATCTGCCTGTGGTTTTATTCTAAGAAGAAAATTACATGGTGTTGCAATCATTCCTGGTACTAATGCAGTCACAAGGGCTGTGAGTTCATCGACACATGAGAGGTTATCTGTCGTGTCCGGCTGGCACAACTGCCCCACCACTGCCCTCTCGAATTCCTCCCCTCCCATGTATACCTGAGTCATTTTAGAAGAGCCCCTGTCTTCACTCAGATCACGTCCATGGAAACCTCTCTCTGTGCTGTTTAGTTACCCCCCCATCTCCCTGTGTCCAACTGGTTTCACAAGCCGTTTCTTCATGGACCCACCAAGGCCCACCTGCCAACTCCTTGAAAACACAGTCATCAGAGACCCCAGTCGTGCTTGCCCAGACAGGACCACCCTCTTCTCACCATGGAGCAGTCCTGCCATTTGTCACCCTGGGGACCCAGCGTCTTATACAACTGACAGCCCATCAGAACCTGGTGGGAGACTCTGTCGTGGTGCTTACACAAATGGAATATGTTTCTATCAGTTATAATTTGAGTAAATTCTCTTGAGTAATTTCTTGTGACTGTAGATAAGTGATGAATTATACATCTCACATTTCCTAGTTCTGTAGATATGAGGTGTTCTCACATAACAATGGAATTCACTGTGTCAGATGGTGGATTGTGTCAATGAATTCTCTAGGTGAATGCATGAAAACTGTCCCCAGCTAAATAGAAACACTTTCTGTTTGTCAATCTTCTCTCAGAAAAGGCAGAGATATGTCAACTGTTTTAATTTAGTAGGAATTTTTGTGTCTCTGGATTTAGATGGGAGTCACTCAGAACACACATTGCTGCATGAGGTGAGTGACTGGCTGCAGTTTCTGTAAGAACTGTTCATGGCAGATCAATTGCAGTTTAGCAGAAAATATCCTGTAAAACACAGGGGATCGCTGCACTGGGCATTTCTGGCTGCAGGAACTTGGTTTGCCCTGGACGAGTATGAACTTGACAGAAGAGGAGTTATTTTCTCTTGGTAAGGATGAAGTACTGATGAGGACATGCAGGGGGAGCCAGGGAGGGAGGAGCGGGGACTCTGGTCCAGGGCTGGCTCATCACGCAGCACTGATTCAGCTCACCAGATGGGTCAGCGTGTGGCAGCCCCTGGCAGCCAGATCCCAGGGATGGTGACTCTGGCCCCAGAGTCAGGGCCCTGGACTGTCCCACTCTGGTCACCCTGAAACACCGCAGTGCAGCGGATTCCACCACACTGGAGCAGAAACAGAACGTGTAAGTCCACACCACACACTTTCCAAACAGATTATTCCCTGAATGCAAATGTCCACCTGTGCTTCCCATGGGTTCATGCAATGAGGTCATCTGAAATGTTTCAGGAAACTGAATGCGGAATTTCATGGTGCTTGGGAAACTTGAATGCACCTGAAAATAATTCATCATGCTGTCATCTCACACCAGTATCCCAAAGAGAGTGAACAGGATGAAACTCTTAAAGGCAAGACCCAAAACTGTAAAGTTCTAGAGGAAAACACTGGACCAAAGCAAGTTCCCATTGGTTTGGGCAATGATAGTTTGATAATCTCCAAAGTACAGGCAACCAAGATACACAGACAATGAATAATGGATCCAACTACAGATTCTGAGCAACAAAGAGAAAGAATGAAGAACCAGGAGTCGCCCGCAGATGGGGAGAAAGTATTTTCAGATGACACCCATGGGGGCCAATGTTGTGGCCCTGCAGGTTAAGCTGCCATCCCTATGCATGCATCACACAGGAGCATGGGTTCAGATTCTGCTTCCTCCACTTCAAATGCACAGGTGCCTGGGAGACATGGAATGGCATCATCTCTGGGGAGTGCATCCAGTGACGACTCCACGCCATGAGTGGATTCAACGTCAGGGCCTCATGGAGGAAGCTGAGGTCTCCAGTGCTCTGAACAGGACCACACAGAATGCTGGGAGCAGCCTGCTGGGGGTGGATGTGATTTGTCCTCACACCATCAGTGCTGAGCATGGCCCCAACGTAACAACACTGATAAGGGGTACACGGTCTGGATGTTTACATAAAAAGCATGGAATAACCAGACTCTGATGTCAAATGCAAAGTCCTTGTAAAACTACTGAAGGAAACCTTGGGCAAAATCTCCCTGATGTTGGTCTGGCCATGATTTCCCTTTCAGATCTTCAAAATTCAAGAGACCAAAAAAATATTCTCAAATGATGCTGCATAAACTACAGAGCTTCTGCATTACAAACAGACTGACTGAGAAGTGAGCAGCCTACACACAGATTGGAAGTGACTATTCTCATATCAAATGTATGATCAATAGCCTGTATCCAAAAGGAATAAGAAGGAACTATCTGTATGAGCTGTGTTTAGAACTGTTCTGAGTCTTCTGCAGTCTCAAAATAACTGTGATACACAATTGGCTTGTTCATCCTGATCGACAGGTTCTGCGTCATCAGGCCTACAATGGGTATAGAAGCAAACTTCTCTGATTGTGTGTGGCTCAGTGTTGCTATGGATTCATTCTGGTGGGGGCAAGTGGAGCGGGGTCACCACACAGACCCCGGGAGTTGGGTGAAAGCAGGTCAGAGGTGAGCAGCCCGCAGACTCATTTGTTTCAGTAGGTACAGCCGCTTATATAGCCGAGGCAGCCAATCTGGTCAAGGGGCAGTTTATGCCTAACCAATCACAGCCTGTTGCCAGGCAGTATCTGAAGCCATCCAATCACACCCTGTTGCCAGGCAGGCTCCATTGCCAGGTGGCATTGAAGCCATGCCTGAGTAACTGATGCTTGCTTGCCAGCAGCCATCTAGGCATGGCCTTCTCATTCCACCACAGCTCAGTGTGTCCCAAAGGCATTGTGTTTTAGGTGTGCTCCCAGGAAGACCATGGGAGAAACTATGGGAGCTCTGGGAGTGAGGCCTAGTGGGATTTGTTCATTCCTGGGGAATCTGCTATGGAGGAGATCACAGTAGATCCTGGGTCCCCAGCTTCAGCACAGAGCACAGTGCTGCTAGAGTCAGCCCTGGTCTCGTCTGAAGTCCTGTGTGGGGATGGGGTCTCTCCCATCCGTGTTCACAATATTAGGCTAAAGACTGCCATGATATTCACAATATTATCATGCCTGATGGCACAATATTCTGCAGTCACTATGGCAAACACCTCTGTAGTCCCATGTTCAATTAAAGCAGCATCATTCTCAAGAGTTCACACATATAATCCAGGAAAATTTCCATTTAAGAAGGAATGGATAATGGGACAAATGGACAGAGTTATATTTTAACAGGAAGTTTATATGGCTATAGTATAGAGGAAGAAATTCTGGTATCTTGGATAACATGGATGATCCTGGAGAATAATATCCAAGGATAATATGTCAGGATAAGTATACTCTGCTAAAATACCAAGGCCAAGAAGGCAAATAATATGTGATGCTAGTTACGTGGGATAAAAGGATGAACTCACAAGGCAAAAGTTCGATGGTGAAGACCAACGTCTGTGCTTGGGAGGAACAGAGGAGACACGGGAGCAAGGTCAGAGTTTCAGTCGTACAGGATCCATATGTTGAGGGATCTACTGTGCAGCATGGTGACAGCAGTAAAGCGAAGATAGTGTCTGCAGAATTCCAAGACATTGGACAAATGACATTCTACCATGAAAAACGTGGGTTTTGTGATAAACATGTCAGTAAGTCTGACGTCATTATTCCACTCAGTATACATTCATTTATTCAACACATATCATTGTAACTCATATGTCTATATTAAATATTATTTATCAAACATTTATGAATATGAAATGGCAATGACGGCCAATCATGAAGATGCAGATCTCTGGCTATGATAGGATTCAGATCAAGGCAAATTTTACTTTATTATTTTTAATCATTTGAAAGCAATACCTCATTTCATTTTAATATGTTTGTACTCTTTATATCCCATGTTAGCAGTATCATGTCCTTCGTTTTTAAAATAACCATTGGTTCATTATTAACTATTCTAATGACATTGAAACAGTGACAGAGAGAGAAGGAGTGAGAGAAACATAAATGTTGAGACATCTAGGAGTTAGACTTTCTAAAACCTGGAGCAGAAAACTGTGTGTCCCACATCAGTGGGAGGGTCTCATTCACTTGTAGTGTCATCTACAGTTTCCCATGATGTATTATCAGGAAAAAGTATTGGAAACTGTGAGGATGGGCACAAGCAACAATCTGATGGGAACAGGGGTGTCCCAAGTGGGATCTTAGTCAATTTTGTCCTAATGCCTGCTGCACACTTTTAAACAGATGAAAGACTGCAAGTGGATTTTTTAAGGTTAACTATGTTTTGTTCCCTTATTCATTCAGTTCCTTAGTTTAAAACTGTTCCTGAACACAGAACACTGTACATGGTAGTGGGGTGTAGTGTGCTATTGGAATCTGTGTGTTGTAGAAATGGTCACAGATCAACTCAGTGTCATGCACATTTCCACCTCCTTTCCATCACTCTGTGTTGGGAGGCATGGAGGCCTCAGTTCTAGTTATTCGTGGAACCCATGGTTGGTTGTGGTGAACTGAGGCAAATCATGAAGATTCAGATCTCTGAATACTGGTGTTGTGTTTGCCAATGTTTTATGGAGATGATAAATGAAGGCAGTGGACTCAAGCTTGGCGGCTGGAACCCAGGAGCATGGAACTGCATCAGTGTTCCCACCTTGGTGTCAGGGCCTCATAGAGATCCATCATCTACTGTCTTCCAGGGTGCATTGTCAGTACAAGTATGGGAAAGCGTGAAAATGGGCTCCGTCCAGCAATGTGATATGCAGCCTTGGTGTCTCCCTCTCTAATACTGATGAAAGAACACAAATGGATTGATGACCCCAGTCAGCGTAGACATGGAGTGAAGAGCAGGGACTCTGGACAAATGGTCTCTGGGACTGGCTCTTCCTGCAGCTGTGATTCAGCCTCAGGACACTGGTCATCATGCTGGACCCACAGACACAGCTCCCTGTGATGTGGACTCCAGCCCCAGAGTGCACAGCCACTGTGTGTCCCACTTTCTGCTCTCCTGAACCACAGCAGGTGCAGGAGGTCCCACAACACTGGAGCAGAACCAGATCAGCTGGAAGTGCACACCCAACACTTTCCATTCAGTTATAACCTTGACTGCTGATGTCCAGTGCATTTCCATCCTGAGTTCAGGCAGGGAGCCCCCAGGAGGGTCCCAGGACCTAGAGAATGAGGAAGTCCCTGTAGGCTTTCCAGGTGCCTGCAGAAGCTCAGCCTGAGACACAGCTGAGCTGCAATACATTCCTGAGTGCTGTGACGTTCACACAGGGACCACAGACTGTTTCAGGATTAAAGGGAAATGCAGGTCGGGTTAAAGTCTGCAGAAAGTGAGTGTGGATCACCCACATGTAAAGTCAAAGGTTGGTTCAGTGCACACTTGCTGGTTGTGGCAGGAGAGGGATGAGTGGAATAGTTGCTGTTTAACAGATCAACGGCCCTGTCTCAGCTGTCCCTGGTTATGAGGGAAAACTGAAACTGTCCAAAGCTTTCAATGCCCTGAGGGTGCTGTCCTGTGTCAGGTTGGAATAGATTCAATAGTGTCCTCAATATTCCCACATCTCTGATCCTGGTGAGCACAGTCGCTGTCCATGTACTAAATCGTTCAATTAGGACTTCTTCCTTTTATATCAAACTTTCAATCCGTCAGTGAAGTTGGGAGGGACAGAATCAAAAAGTAGAATTCTTTCCTCAAAACTCTTACAGGAGAGGAAACCCCAATTCCCTGACAGGAACCAGGGATTCATCTCCCTCTGTGCCTGTGCATGACCAGAGTCTGCGCTCGGCGCATCTTGTGCGCCCCCTAGTGGTTCCGGGCGCCCCTGCAGGGAGGTTTGTGTCTGGGCTCAGCCCTAGGGCCCCTCACTGTGTCTCTAGCACAGAAATAGGTGGCCCTGTCCGCGGCAGTCAGACTTGTCATTTTCAGAGAGACCGTGTTCTCGTTGGTGTCTCTGGAGATGGTGAATCGGTCATTCACCCAGCTCGCGTACCATGTGCTACCACCACTACTAATGTATCCGATGTATTCCAGCCCCTTCCCTGGAGCCTGGCGGAACCAGCTCATGTCGTTGCTACTGAGAGAGAATCCAGAGACTGTGCAGGTGAATGTCAGACTTCCTCCAGGCTTCACAGGGCCTCTCCCGGACTCCTGCGCCTACTGACAAGGACACCTGTAAACACAGATGACATGGTCAGGACACTGTCACGCACACTCTCTGTGTCTCTCACTCACGTCCTCTCCCAGACTCAGTGCCCCGTGTTCTCCATCATTACCTTTGAGCACAGCGACCAGGAGAAGCCAGCGCAGCCCAGTCTCCATGGTGAGCGTCTGTGTTGAGTGCGATCACTGAGTGGACACCTGGGAGTCCTGGGGCTGGAGCTCCTGTGCCAGAGCTGCAGGGTGAGGGCTGGGCAGGTTTTCATGGGCAGAGGGAGCCCTATTTGCATGTGCTGCTCCTATATAGCAGGCATGGGGTCAGATGCCTCAACAGGACAGGGCCCAGGGAAGTTTTCTGTGTTCTTGGTGTGTTGGGTGATGGCTATGATAGAATTAAGATCATGTGAATTTTTATGTTATCATAATTTTAAAAAGTTGAAGGCAATGACCTTGTTTCATTTTAATATGTGTGTACCCTTCATATCGAGTGTTAGCAATATCGTGTCCCTCATTTATTTAAATAACCATTAGTTCCTTATCATCTATATGAAAGACATTGGGATAGAGATAGTGAGAGAAGGGGTGAGAGATACAGAAATGTAGAGATGGACAGAAAAGGTGACAATGGGAAATTTATGCCTTTGGGTTGACAGCCCCAGACACCCCAAATGCCTATGACATCTAGGAGTTAGTCTTTCTGAACCCTGGAGCAATAAACTGTGTCTGTAATCCAACGTGGGTGGTAGGGGTTCATTTGCTTGTAGCATCATCTACAGTTTCCCATGATGCATTATGAGGGAAAAGTGTGGGAAGCCGTGAGGCTGGGCTCAGTCAGTTCTCTGATGGGAACACGGGTGACCCTAGTGGGGACTTAGCCAATTTTGTCCTAATGCCTGTCACCCACTTTTAAATAGATAAAATACTCAAGTGTATTTTTTTAAGGTTAACTATGTTTTTTTCCTTATTCATCCATTGCCTTAAAGTTTAAAAACTGTTTAAACTGTTTAAAACTGTTCCTGAACACAGAACACTGTACATGGTAGTGGGGTTTGTGTGCTACTGGAATGTGCATGGTAGAAATGGGCACAGATGAACTCACTGTCATTCACATTTCCACCTCCTTCCCATCACTCTGTTGGGAGGCCTGGAGACCTCAGTTCTAGTCATTCTTGGAACCTGTTGTGTGTTGTGGTGAACTGAGTCAGCCCAAAGTGGTGTGGGCAGAATTATTCCTGCCTTTGGTGGTGCTTTCTGCCCTGGTATCAGCTGCCCTGTGTTCACTCTTCCCTGTTCTTTTTTTTTATTTTTTGAGAGGCAGAGTGAACAGTGAGAGAGAGAGACAGAGAGAAAGGTCTTCCTTTGCCGTTGGTTCACCCTCCAATGGCCGTCGCAGCTGGCGCGCTGCGGCCGGCGCACGACCCTGATCCGATGGCAGGAGCCAGGTACTTCTCCTGGTCTTCCATGGGGTGCAGGGCCCAAGCACTTGGGCCATCCTCCACTGCACTCCCTGGCCACAGCAGAGAGCTGGCCTGGAAGAGGGGCAACCAGGATAGAATCTGGCGCCCCAACCATGACTAGAACCCAGTGTGCCGGCACCGCAAGGTGGAGGATTAGCCTAGTGAGCCACAGCGCCGGCCACTCTTCCCTGTTCTGTAACCATGACTCTGAGTTTAGCTCAAGCACTGGGTAGAAGTCACTGTGTCACAATTCACCCCCAGTCCTGCATTTGGGTAATGCAGCTTTGTTCACAATAGTTCAGTCTACAAAGAACAAGTGTGCATAAAACAGTGAATGGATTCTTTCACATTTAGACAAAGAATATTATTCAGTATTAAGAAGGAGGTTGTTCTGTCATTAGGAAATGTGGGTCAGCCTGGAGCATACATACTAAAAGAAATGATCCAGGTAGATGTGGACACACAGTATGTGACATTAGTTATACATGCAGTGCACAAGCTTGAACTCACAGAGGTAGGCAGTGCAATGGTGAAAACTGTCTACCATGATCCAAGTCAGGCTCCTGAATTTAGGCTGAGCCATCCCCAGCCTTTGCAGCCATTCAGGAAGTTAACCAGTGGATGGAATTCTCCCTCCATTTGTTGATCTCTTCCTCTCTTGCTATAACACTGTTTTTAAAATAAAATAAACAGAGACTTAAAATACATTGAAGATTAATTGTACATATGATTAGGAGCCTGTTTCCTAATGTTGAATGATCTCAAGCAACTGAATCCCAAGGGAAGAAATCAATTGTGTACATGCAGTGATGATAAGGTGGTGACAGGAGCAGCACTGGAGTGAGCCTGAGGGATTCCTGCCTCCCGTATCAGGATGCTTAGTGCTGTGTCCTAGTTTGGTTCCAGTGTCATATTCCTGCCTGAGCACACTCTGGGAGGCCGTAGGTGAAGTTCCAAGTACTCCCACGTGGGAGCCCTGGACAGAATTCCAAGCACCTGGCTGTCACCTGACCCAGCTAAATCTTTTGTAGCCACTGGGGAAGTGACGCAGGAATTAGAAGATCACTGACAGTCTCAGTCTCTCTGTGGTTTTGGACAAATACATAAAGACAAGGTCTCAAATAAAATGATAAATTTAAAATTTATATAATATCTATAAATTATTAAAAGAAGATATATAGGCAAACATGTAAAATGCTATAAATCTGGGACCATCATGTATGTCCATGTTGGAAGCACAATGAGACATCGCATCACTCCAGTTAGAATGGCTATTATCAGACATACCAGAGCTGACATGTTTTATGGAGGTAGAGAGAGATGATAACCCTGGTACAAGTCTGTGTCAGGTTAATTAGTAAAACTGTATGGAAAAGCATCAAAAACAAGAAATAGAATTATTACATGATCTCCAAGCACCATTGCATGGTACAATGAATATGACATCCCAGGGAGGTGTCCACAGGATCTGCAGTCACTGTGCCAAACACCTCTACAGTTCCTTGTTCATTTAAAAGAGTCCATTCAAAAGAGTTCACACATATGATACAGTGACATCTCATGAAAGAAAGAATGGAAAATGAAGAAATGGACAAAGTTACATTTTAAAAGGAGTTTAAAAGCAGTGCAGAGTAAGAAATTCTGTAATTTTGGACAACTTGGATGACCCTGGAGAAAAATGTGCCTAGGATAATATGTCAGTAAAAGTACACTCTGCTAACCATCCAGGCCAGGAAGACACATAATATGTGATGCTACCTACATGGGATAAAAGGATGAACAATGGCCAGTCATGAAGATTCAGATCTCTGCATACTGGTGTTGTGTTTGCCAATGTTTTATGGAGATGATTTAAAAAGGCAGTGCACTCAGGCTTGGCAGCTGGAACCCAGGAGCTTGGAACTGCATCAGTGTTCCCACCTTGGTGATGGGGCCTCATAACAGATCCACCATCTACTGTCTTCCAGGGTGCATTGTCAGTACAAGTATGGGAAAGCGTGAAAATGGGCTCCATCCAGCAATGTGATATGCAGCCTGAAAGACTCCAAATGGATTGATGACCCCAGTCAGCATAGACATGGAGTGAAGAGCAGGGACTATGGACACATGGTCTGTGGGACTGGCTCTTCCTGCAGCTGTGATTCAGCCTCAGGACACTGGTCATCATGCTGGAGCCACAGACACAGCTCCCCGTGATGTGGACTCCAGTCCCAGAGTGCACAGCCACTGTGTGTCCCACTTTCTGCTCTCCCTGAACCACACAGGTGCAGGTGGTCTCACGACACTGGAGCAGAACTAGACCAGCTGGAAGTGCACACCCAACACTTTCCATTCAGTTATGACCTTGACTGCTGATGTCCAGTGTTTTTCCCTCCTGAGTCCAGGCAGGGAGCCCCCCAGGAGGGTCCCAGGACCTAGAGAATGAGGAAGTCCCTGTAGGCTTCCCAGGTGCCTGCAGAAGCTCAGCCTGAGACACAGCTGAGCTGCAAGTATATTCCTGAGTGCTGTGACGTTCACACAGGGACCACAGACTGTTTCAGGATTAAAGGAAAATGGAGATTGGGTATAAAGTCTGTTAGAAATGATGCAGAACACTCACAGTTTAAAATAAGACGGTTGGTTCAGTTCAGCACAGTTGCTCATTTTGAAAGGAGAGAGATACTTAAATAGCAGATTTTTAAACTCAAACCCTGGCTCAGCTATTGCTGGATTGAAAGGGAAAAGTAAAATTGCCCTAAAGTCGGCAGTGTCCTAAGAACTCTGTCCTGACTCAGGCTAGACAACACTCACGAGGTCCCCAGATTGTCCCACATCTCTGATACTGGAGACCACTGAACCTAAATTCATTCATGTAGGACTTCTCCTGTCACATCAGAGAGTCAGTACAGGGTCAAAATCATCAAAGAAGAATTCTTCACTCAAAACTGTTGCAGGAGAGGAAACCCCAATTCCCTGACAGGAAACCAGGGCTTGGGCTCCTTCTGCACCTGTGCATGACCAGAATCTGCACTCAGTGTGTCTTGTGCGCCCCCTGCATGGAGGTTTGTGTCTGGGCTCAGCCCTAGGGCCCCTCACGTGTCTCTCACACAGAAATAGGCGGCCGTGTCAATGGCAGTCAGACTAGTCATTTTCAGACACACCGTGTTCTCTTTGGTGTTTCTGGAGATGGTGAATCGGCCATTCACCCAGCTCGCGTACCATGTGCTACCACTACCAGTATTAATGTATGCGATCCACTCCAACCCCTTCCTTGGAGCCTGGCGGAACCAGCACATTGCGTAGTTGTCACTGAAGATGAATCCGGAGGCTTTGCAGGAGAGTTTCAGGGATCCCCCAGGCTTGAACAGGCCTCCCCCGGACTCCTCCAGCGACTGACACTGGACACCTGCAAACACAGACGACATGGTCAGGAAGCTGTCACTCACACTCTCTGTGTCTCTCACTCACGTCCTCTCCCAGACTCAGTGCCCCGCGTTCCCCATCATTACCTTTGAGCACAGCGACAAGGAGAAGCCAGCACAGCCCAGTCCCCATGGTGAGCGTCTGTGTTGAGTGTGAGCACTGAGTGGACACCTGAGAGTCCTGGGGCTGGAGCTCCTGTGCCAGAGCTGCAGGGTGAGGGCTGTGCTAGTTTTCATGGGCAGAGGGAGCCCTATTTGCATGTGCTGCCCCTATATAGCTGGCATGGGGTCCGACGCCTCAGACAGGACAGTGTCCAGGGCAGACATAGTGTCCTGGGTGTGTAGTTGATGGCTATGATATGATTCAGATCATATGAATTTTTATGTTATCAAAATTTTAAAAAGTTGAAGGCAATGACCTTGTTTCATCTTAATTCAGTGTGTATCCTTAATATCCAGTGTTAGCAATATCATGTCCCTCATTTATTTAAATAACCACTAGTTCCTTATCATCTATATAAAGACATTGGGACAGTGATAGAGAGAAAAGGGGTGAGAAAGACAGAAATGTAGTGATGGACAGAAAAGGTGACAATGGGAGAATTCTGCCTTTGGGTCGAGAATCCCAAACATCCCAAATCTGCAACATCTAGGACTTAACCCTTCTAATACCTGAAGCAGAAAAAAGTTTCTGTGTTTCCCAGGTCCCTTGTAGGGGCTCATTTGCTCTTAGCATCATCCACAGTTTCCCATGATGCGTTACCAGGAAAAAGTGTGGGAAGCCGTGAGGCTGGGCTCAAGCAGCACTCTGATGGGAACACGGGTGGGGACTTTGCCAATTTTGTCGTAGTGCCTGCTGCCCACTTTTAAACAGATGAAGGACTGCAAGTGGATTCGTTTAAGGTTAACTATATTTTGTTTCTTATTCAACCATTGTATTAGTTTAAAACTGTTCCTGGGCTGGTGCCGCGGCTTACTAGGCTAATCCTCCGCCTTGCGGTGCTGGCACACTGGGTTCTAGTTGATCCAGGTGCCGGATTCTGTCCTGGTTGCCCCTCTTCCAGGCCAGCTCTCTGCTGTGGCCAGGGAGTGCAGTGGAGGATGGCCCAAGTGCTTGGACCCTGCACCCCATGGGAGAACAGGAGAAGCACCTGGCTCCTGCCATCAGATCACCACGGTGGGCCGGCCGCAGCGCACCGGCCACGGTGGCCATTGGAGGGTGAACCAACGGCAAAGGAAGACCTTTCTCTCTGTCTCTCCATCTCTCTCACTGTCCACTCTGCCTGTCAAAAAAAAAAAAAAACTGTTCCTGAACACAGAACACTGTACGTGGAAGTGGGGTGTAGTGTGCTATTGGAATCTGTGTGTTGTAGAAAAGGGCACAGATCAACTCAGTGTCAGGCACATTTCTACCTCCTTTCCATCACTCTGTGTTAGGAGGCCTGGAGACATCAGTTCTAGTTATTGGTGGAACCTGTCATGGGTTGTAGTGAACTGAGTCAGCCCACAGTTGTGTCTACAGAATTATTCCTTCCTGTGAGTGGTGCTTTTGGCCCTGGTAGCAGTCGCCCTGTGTCCCCCTCTTCCCTGTTCTGTAACCATGAGTCTGAGTTCAGGTCAAACACTGGGTATGAAGTCACTGTGTCACAATTCACCCTCAGTCCTGCGTTCAGGTTGCAGCTATGTTCACAGTAGTTTAGTCTACAATAAAGCAAGTGTGCATAGAACAGTGAATGGATTCTTTCCCATTTGGATATGGAATATTATTCAGTATTAAGAAGGAGGTTGTTCTGTCATTAGGAAACGTGGGTCAGCCTGGAGCATAATGTGCTAACAGAAATAATCCAGGTAGATGTGGACACATAGTATGTGACATTAGTTATATGTGCAGTCCACAAGCTTATTCTCACAGAGGGAGAAGTGCAATTGTGATCACTGTCTACCATGACCCAAGTGTTTGTCCCCTTCCAGCCCTGTGGGAAACTGGAGGAAATTCCAAGCTCCTGGTTTCCGGCTCAGCCTTCCCAGCCTTTGCAGCCATTCACGAAGTGAACCAGTGCACGGAAGCCTCACTCTCCATCTGTTGGTCTCTTCTTCTCTTGATATAACACTGTCTCTAAAATAAAATACTTAAAATAAATTGAAGATTAATTATACATATGATTAGGAGCCTATTTCCTAATGTTGAATGATCTCAAGCAACTGAATCCCAAGGGAAGAAATTAATTGTGTACATGCAGTGATGATAAGGTGGTGACAGGAGCAGCACTGTAGTGAGCCTGAGGGATTCCTGCCTCCCGTGTCAGGATGCTTAGTGCTGTGTCCTAGTTTGGTTCCAGTGTCATATTCCTGACTAAGCCCCTCTGGGAGGCAGTAGGTGAAGTTCCAAATACTCCCATTTGGACACGTGGACAGAATTCCAAGCACCTGGCTGTCACCTGACCCAGCTGAATCTTTTGTAGCCATCTGGGAAGTGACCAGGAGTTAGAAGATCACTGTCAGTCTCAGTCTCTTTGCCTTTTTGGAAACATATGTGTGGGGCTCCATGGGATGCACAGCCATGGAGCCCCCACGTCAAGGTCGGTCTGATAGCTGTTGCTGTGTCTTTATCACAAGGAGAATGTTGCTAGTTTCGGTTAGGGCAATGCTTTCCCATGGTTGGGAATTTCCAGAGGAGTTGAGAATGTTGCAAACAACAAGATGGCGCCGAGGACTGTGCGGTGAGCCTGCCTGCTGTGTGACACCTCATCTGATTGGCCCGAGGACGTGTGCACAATGCGTGAACAGACAGCAGATTGGAGTGTTCCGTGCATGGACTTGAGCCCGTTTGCAATTGGCCAGATTTTGTATATAAGCTCTGTGCTGAGGAAGGAGGGGGCTTTTCTGTCCACTCTCCTCCCTTCATTCTTTCTCTGTCGCTGTTATTTTCTCATTAAAAGTCTGCTGAAGACCGATAAGCTGCGAACAGTGTCGTTCCTTTGCGGGCAAGGGAGCGACAAGTGGTTCCATGCCTCGGATTTGGACCACTTTCTACATGCAGGAATAGGTAAGGAACAAAAGGTAAGCGTGCGTGTGCACGGAAATCCAGCTGGGGAAAGAATAGAAACCGCGGTTCCGTCAAAGAAAGACGGGGAAATTAAGTGCCAGAAAAAAGGGTAAAGGAATCCCTTAAAAGGTGGGAGTACAAAGTGTTCAGAAATGCCAGGAAATAGGCAGAAACTTCCTTTTTACCTCCAAATGGACAATACTCCATCCACCACTAGGTTGTGCATGCTGTTGATCCACTTGTTAAAAGCTGTGGGGAAGCCCGTTAAAGCTGCCACAGTATGTGCATTCACTAGGGCCATTGCCAAGAGGTCACCATGGTTTGTGGAAGGTGGCCAATTAGATGAGCAACAGTGGCGGAGAGTAGGCAGACAGTTGAGAGCAGCCAGAGAGCCGGTAGAAATACTTAGATTATGGCAACTCATTGAACAGACACTTCAGGACCCCACTGAGAGCATAGATCTTTTACTTGATGAAGGATGCGAGCTCCTAGAAAAGGTTCAGGAGGAGTCTCGGCATGATAGTCAGTCTAGTGACTGTGGTAGTCAGTGGGATAGGAAACAGATGGACAAAGGTCCCTGTAGGGACCAGCCACTGGATAAGACAAAGGAAAATTCAGTGAAGGACCATCCCCCATTGAGTGTGCCCCTGTGCTCAAGGGAGTCATCTCATTTATATCCCAGTTTGACTAGGCTAGCAAATTTGTCCTTAGAGGATGAACCGCCGCCGCGGTATCGTCCATTGACTCTCCCTAAATCGGCCCCTAGGAAAAAAATAAAAAAGTTATAAAGACTCCATTACAGACACAGGGAATAGGGTTAAACAAGGTGAGCCATAGAATGGTTCATTAATGCTATAGGAATAGTCAGTCCTTGGTTCACAAAAGAAGTCGTAAATGAGCAACATTGGGATTTGCTCAAAACAGATTTAAATGTGCATTAAAAAAAAAAAAAAGCAAGCCGTGACAAAGGCTGTGAAAACTTTGTTGCAGATGTAAAAAATAGGGTTAAAGAAACAAACCGTAGAGCAGTTTATCAGTGCTGTTAAAACAATTAGTCCTTGGTTTGCTGAAGAGGGTGTTGTGGATAAGAAACACTGGGAGTAAAAAATATAGATCAGTGTACACTGGACAGCCCTCACCTTGCATTTAAATATTTCATTTGAAGTAAATGTTCTCTGTTATAAAGTTCATATTACTATGTAAAATGAAAAATTGTGGTAACAAAGTGTCCGGACTACCCATTCTGTTTTTGTTTTATGTACTAACTCTACCCCTATTATTGATAGGAATGCTTGAGCAGATTATGCTTGGTTTGCTTTACAAAAAAAAATGTAAGTCAAAATATGCCGCAAGTAGTTAAGATTCCACACACCTGCAGAAATGTAATAATTATACATAATAAGAGGCTAGTTCCCTCAGATATGTTTCAATTTATCCTTAAAACATACTGAATATTATTGTGTTTGATTGCAAAATGTAGATTTGTATAAAAATTTGTATTATATTCTTATGATGTATTAATTATGCCTATACCTTGGTACAACTCTAGGGCCAAATGTAAGGACAAATTTTTGGGATGGAGAGGCTTGTGTCTTTGGCTCTGATAAACAAGTAACTTGTCTGCCAGATGACCTTCTCCTGCTCCTTGGGAGCCTGGCCAGCTCCCGGGGAGGAGGATAAAGGAATGTTTTCTGATAAACAGGTGGGCATGCTTCGTGTCTCGGCTCTCTGGCCAAGATCCGGGACGGGACGCACTGCTTGCCCAACATCTTGGCAATGAGCCACCCTTGTCCTTGGGGGCTTTAAGGGGGAGCCGGAGCAAGCCTCTGCTGCTGCTGTTTCATCCCAGGGGAACACGCAGTCAAGCTGAACGTTAAACGTGCCCGTGATGATTACTAATGATGTTTAATTCTCAGTACGGATCCTTTTCTGGTGCTGTGTGAAAATTGCCTAGTAATGCCCATAGTACTGTAAATTCTGCAAAACATAAGTACAACGCAGATATGGATCGATTGGCTATTGTGGCTGAGGTGTTCTGTAACAGTCCCTTTAATAAAAAATTAACAAAATAAATTAATTTAAAAAACAGAACATTCAGGACCTGCCACTCTACTTGGTAGGTCATTACAAAAATCAACAAGGAGGGCTATACCTGATAAATAAGGGTACTATCAATGTGGGCAACAGGGACATGTACAAATATTGTCCAAAAGTCAAACACCAAAAAAGCCCCTCCTCCTGGGATTTGCCCCCAGTGCAAAAGAGGAAGGCATTGGGCCAATAAATGTCACTCCAAATCTAATAAAAAAAATTCATTAAATAAATAAAGTTCAAAAAACTAAAAGCGGGGCTGGCCCCAGGCCCCATCCCAACAAATTTTGGGGGCCATGACATTTGTTCCTCAACAGAACACCCTAAATCCATCAATTTCCTCCATGGAGCCACAGAGGGTAGTGCAGGACTGGACCTCAGTGCCACCTCCTATACAGTATTGACCCCTGAGATGGGCCCACAAGGCCTCCCTACTGGGATTTTTGGTCCTTTGCCAACTGGGTTTTTTGGTCTCCTACTGGGCAGAAGTAGTATAACTATAAAAGGGTTACAGGTTTTTCCTGGAGTTATAAACACTGACTTTACTGGTAAGATAAAAATTATGACTCAAGCCAATAATGAAACTTTAACTCCAGGACAATGCATTGCTCACTTGATTCTGTTCCCCTTCTCTTCAATTGGTAAGTCTTTTTTAAATAAAAGAGAAAATAATGGTTTTGAATCTTCTGATGCTTATCGGATACAACCTATAACTGAGGACCGACCCAAATTTTTCTTAAAATTAAATAAAAAGTTATTCAGTGGTCTTTCAGATACTGGAGCTGGTGCCTCTGTTATTTCAGCAGCAAGCTGGCCCACAAATTAAAAAAAGAAAATTACCATAACTCAATTGCAAGGTATTGGTCAGAGTCAAAGATTAACACAAAGTTCCATATTGCTACAATGGGAGGATAAAACATATATTTTGGCTGCATTACTCTGGAGATGTAATATTCTAACTCAAATGGGGGCTTTAATACATAGTCCAAGTAAGATTGTTACCATTAACATACTTCAACAAGGTCATTTGCCAGGTAAGGGTTTAGGCAAACAACAACAAAGCATCACATCTCCAGTTACTATAACTGTCAATCATAACCAGAGAGGCTTGGGTTTCCCTTGATGGCTACTGGTCAGTCTGTGCCCCATACAAAAATTAAAATAAAATAAAAATCATATAATCCCGTGTGGGTGAATCAATGTCCTTTACTGCAGGAAAATATAAATACTGCACAGATATTGGTAAAAAAAAAAAAAAACAATTAACAGCAGGACATATAGTTCCTTCTAATTCTCCTTGGAATAGTCCTATTTTTGTTATCAGAAAAAAAATCTGGGAGATAGCGATGGCTTCAAGGCCTTAGGGCTGTTAATGCTACTGTGGAAATTATGGGGGCTTTATACCAGGTTTACCATTGCCTACTACAATTCCAAAGGACTCTTATATTGCAATAATAGATTTAAAAGATTATTTTTTATACTATACCTTTACATCCAAAAAATTGTCCCCGATTTGCTTTCAGTGTTCCATCAGTAAATTTTAAAGAACCTATGCAAAGATGCCTATAAAGGATCTTACCTCAAAAAATGGCTTATAGCCCTACTTTGTGCCAATAATTCATTAATGCTGCTCTTCAAAAAATTTGCAAAAAATATAGCAATTTATATATTATACACTATATGGATGATATTTTGATAACTGGACCCGAGAAATTTTTGGTGATACAATGTCTGACAGTACTAAGAGAGCAATTAACTGCTTTTGGTCTTAGCATAGCCCCTGAGAAAATGCAACTTCAATATCCTTATCAGTATCTAGACTTCCAATTATACCCATAAAAAATACTTCCACAAAAAGTCACCTTACAATTGGATTCTTTACAGACTTTAAATAAGTTTCAAAACTTCTAGGAAATATTGATTGGC
Organism: Oryctolagus cuniculus; assembly: GCF_964237555.1. Lineage (NCBI taxonomy): Eukaryota > Metazoa > Chordata > Mammalia > Lagomorpha > Leporidae > Oryctolagus > Oryctolagus cuniculus. The sequence continues at coordinate 49,358,496 of NC_091451.1, forward strand.
TTTCTGCACATCTCCACCTCACAACAGGAGACCTTAAACCTTTATTCAATATCCTAAAAGGAGGTCAAGCTTCTGTAATTTGTGATGGTCACCATACTGTTATTAACACCTCTTTTTCATCTCTACAGCTAGTTAAATTAGCTGCTGTTGCACTTGCATTGCAGTCTACTTTGGATGTAGTGGTTAACATACACACCAATAGCAAATATGTGTTCCTATCAGTGCCTCAATTGAAAACGTGTTCATTCCTTCCTAAATCCTCAGCTGCTTCTCCTTTGTTTTCTCGCATTTGCACTGTCATTCGGCAGCATACCTGCCCTTTCTTTATAGGTCATATTCGAGCACATTCCAATCTTCCCAGACCTTTGGTAGAGGGTAACCATTTGGCAGATTCTGCTCTATGCATATATTCTATTAATACAGCAACAAAAGATCATGTTTTACATCATTTAAATGCTCATACATTATGCTTAAAACATAATATTACTCAAGAACAAGCTCGACAAATTGTAAAATTCTGTTCTACCTGCTCCATCCAGTTACCATTACCTCACTTTCGAATTAATCCTCGTGATTTATTCCCCCAATCAACTATGGCAAATGGATATCACCCACTTCATGAAATTTGGTAAACAAAAATAGATACATGTGTCTATTGATACTTGTTCTGGATTTATTTTTGCTTCCTTACATACAGGTAAAGCTACAAAACATGTTATTGCCCGTTGCTTACAAGCTTTTGCTTCCCTAGGAACTCCAAAACAGATTAAAATGGATAATGGACCTGCTTATATTTCTGCCTCTTTTAGAAATTTTTGTGTAACTTTCTATCTCATGTTACTGACATTCCTTATAATCCTCAGGGTCAAGACATTATTATACGTACACATAACACTTTAAAACAATATTTTAATAATATAAACAAAAGGGGGAGTTTAGGGTTCTTGCACATTCTCCTAACAAATGGCTCTCACGTGCTTTATTCATTGTAAATTTTTTCACATTGGATAAAGATGATCGTTTTGCATCTGATCAACAGTGGCATCCACAAACAGCTGGGGTAAGAACAATGGTAAAATGGAAGGATCCTATCACCAATCAATGGAATGGACCTGATCCAGTACTGGTATGGGACATGGGCTCTTAAGGGATGGGTATTTTTATGCAACCAATTTGCTTTTACATTGTTAGCCCCTAATGATTTTTGCAACTGCTCATTGGGCCGTGTGGCCCCAATGCTAACATCTGTATTTCCAAAGGCACGACAGCGACGCTCGTTACCTGAGAACTGTGATGATGATGTCATCTTAATTGGAGACCTGCTTTCACCATGGCTATGCAGCTAGTGGGAGTTCCTGGATTGGTTTATGGAAATAATTGTGGACTACAAAGGCTTACACCTTTGGTGACCAAAACAATCAATCTTACTGCTACTGTGCTATCCAATATAGCTGAAGAATTGGATCAAGTTCGTTCAGGAGTACTCTTAAACCGAGCAGCTATCGATTATTTGCTGTTAAAAGATCATATAAGCTGTAAATCTGTTCAAGGGGAATGTTGTTTTAACATTACAATGCCATATATAGAGTCTGTTATTGATAAACTTAAAAGAGTAAAATGCAACATATATTTATTGCTAACCCACTATTCATTTGGAGGGTTTCAATGGATTTGTTGGTTATTAATGCGGGCTGGACCGTTACTGCTTTTCATACTTTGTATGGGATGTTTTCCGTGTGTTCTGCAATTTGTGCTATCTTCGCTACAGTCTGTATGGACTGACATTCATCACTTAAAACTTCGTACCAAACCTCCTTTGTAATCAAAAATAATTAATATTTGGCTGTATGTTTCATCTCTCACCTAATGTTGGGCTAAAATGGTACTCAAAAACGGGTAAGACACTCCACATCCAGTACCTACCTAAGACAGGGCTCAAGTTAAAGAATGGGTCGCTATTGGTTGCTTGTTTGTCGTGGTACCACTGGGCCTTGCCTTCATCGCCAGATGGATCAGAGCCTTAGCACTCCGTCAGCAGAATACCAACTTGATAATCCAACAGGCTATGCTGGACACCTTGCGATCTCACCCCAATAAAGAAGTATGGCTTAGCATGATGGAGCGGTAGTCAAAGACGGGTAAACACTGATGGGCACTCCTAGCAACCTAAGACAGAGGGTAGGACAGGCTTCCTATTACCTCCATGACAGGTAAGCAGGTAGCGCGCCATTGGGTACCTAAGACAGTCACGTTTCCATGCCATTTAAATAATAAAGAAGGGGGAGATGTGGGGCTCCATGGGATGCGCAGCCATGGAGCCCCCACGTCAAGGTCGGTCTGATAGCTGTTGCTGTGTCTTTATCACAAGGCGAATGTTGCTAGTTTCGGTTAGGGCAATGCTTTCCCACGGTTGGGACTTTCCAGAGGAGTTGAGAATGTTGTAAACAACAAGATGGCGCCGAGGACTGTGCGGTGAGCCTGCCTGCTGTGTGACACCTCATCTGATTGGCCCGAGGACGTGTGCACAATGCGTGAACAGACAGCAGATTGGAGTGTTCCGTGCATGGACTTGAGCCCGTTTGCAATTGGCCAGATTTTGTATATAAGCTCTGTGCTGAGGAAGGAGGGGGCTTTTCTGTCCACTCTCCTCCCTTCATTCTTTTTCTGTCGCTGTTATTTTCTCATTAAAAGTCTACTCAAGACCGATAAGTTGCGAACAATGTCGTTCCTTTGCGGGCAAGGGAGCAACACATATGTAAATGCAAATATCTAAATAAGTGAAATAATATCCATAAATGTTTAAAAAAGATATAAAGGCAACATATAAAATATCTGGGACCATCATGCATGTCCATATTAGATGCACAATGAGACATCCCATCCTTCCTGTTAGAATGAGTATTATACAATCCAGAGCTGACAATCCATGTGGAGGAAGCTAGAGACGATAACTCTGGTACAAGATCGAAGTCAGGTAAACAAGTAAATCTATTATGGAAAATCATCAAAACTGAGAAACAGAATTATCACAAGATCTTCAAACATCATTTCTGGGTAGAAGGAATATGAAATCCCAGGGAGGTGTCCAGGGGAACCGCAATCAATGTGGCAAACACCTCTGCTCTTCCATGTTCAACTAATGCAGCATCATTCACAAGAGTTCACACATACAACAATGGAACAAATGGACAAAATTATATTTAACAGGAAGTTTATATGGCATTAAAGATGGGGAAATTCTGTATTTTGGACAACTCGGATGATCCTGGAGAATAATGTCCACGGATAATGTGTCAGGGTAAGTACACTCTGCTAACCATGCAGGACAAGAAGACAAATAATACGTGATGCTGGATACATGGGATAAAAGGATGAAGTCACAGAGGCAGGAAGTATGATGGTGAAGACCAACATCTGAGCAAGGGAGGGGTAGAGGAGACGCTGGAGCAAGGTCAGAGTTTCAGTCCCACAGGATCCACACACTGAGGATCTACTGTACAGCATGGTCACAGCAGTGAAGGGAATATTGTGTCTACTGAATTCCAAAACAGGAGACAACTGACATTCTACCATGGAAAAATGTGGTTTTCTGATGAGCATGTCAGTAAGTCTGACTTCATAACTCCTCTCAATTTGATACATTCCTTTTTCAACACGTATCATTATACCTCATAAGTCTGTGTTCAGGTGTTATTTATCAAACATTTATGATCAAAAATGATCACAAATGAAGATTCAACACTCTGAATACTTGTGTTGTGTTTGTCAATGTTTATGGAGATGATAAATAAAGGCAGTGTACTCAAGGCTTGGCAGCTGGAACCCAGGAGCATGGAAATACATCAGTGTTCCCACCTTGGTGATGGGGCCTCATAACACATCCATCATCTACTGTCTTCCAGGGTGCATTGTCAGTACAAGCATGGGAAAGCGTGTAAATGGGCTCCATCCAGAACTCTGATATGAGCCTGGGTGACTCACTCTGTAATATTAATGAAAGACTCCAAATGGATTGATGACACCAGTCAGCATAGACATGGAGTGAAGAGCAGGGACTATGGACACATGGTCTCTGGGACTGGCTCTTCCTGCAGCTGTGATTCAGCCTCAGGACACTGGTCATCATGCTGGAGCCACAGACACAGCTCCCTGTGATGTGGACTCCAGCCCCAGAGTGCACAGCCACTGTGTGTCCCACTTTCTGCTCTCCCTGAACCACAGCAGGTGCAGGGGGTCTCACGACACTGGAGTAGAACCAGATCAGCTGGAAGTGCACACCCAACACTTTCCATTCAGTTATGAACTTGACTGCTGATGTCCAGTGCATTTCCCTCCTGAGTTCTGGCAGGGAGCCCCCCCAGGAGGGTCCCAGGACCTAGAGAATGAGGAAGTCCCTGTAGGCTTTCCAGGTGCCTGCAGAAGCTCAGCCTGAGACACAGCTGAGCTGCAAGTACATTCCTGAGTGCTGTGACGTTCACACAGGGACCACAAACAGTTTTAGGATTAAAGGTAAAAAGGAGTTTGGGCATAAGTCTTTAGAAAGTGAATGTGGAACAACAACAGCTTAAAATAAGACTGCTGGTGCTATTTGCTTACATGCTCACTTTGATAGGAAGAGGGATGACTGAAATAATTGAAGTTAAAAAAACAAGACTCTGGCTTGACTCTCTCTGGGTTTGAAGGGAAAACTAAAAGTGGGCCCCTCACTGTGTCTCCCACACAGTAATAGACGGCCGTGTCATCCTCTGTAAGATGGTTCATTTGCAGAGACACCATGTTCTGGGCGTTTTCGCTGGAGATTGTGAATTGGCCCTGCTACCACTACCAGGATAAATATATGTGATCCACTCCGGGACCTTCTCTGGAGCCTGGTGAACCCATCTCATGCTGTAGCTACTGAAGTCTAACCCAGAGGCTTTGCAGGAGAGTTTCAGGGATCTCCCAGCCTGGACCAGGACTCCCCTGTACTCTACCAGCTGCTCCTGACACTGTACACCTGCAAACACAGATGTCCTGGTCAGGAAACTGTCGCTCACACTCTCTGTGTCTCTCACTCACGTCCTCTGCCAGACTCAGTACCCCGCATTCTCCATCATTACCTTTGAGCACAGCGACCAGGAGAAGCCAGTGCAGCCCAGTCTCCTTGGTGAGCGTCTGTGTTGAGTGCGCTCACTGAGTGGACACCTAGGAGTCCTGGGGCTGGAGCTCCTGTGCCAGAGCTGCAGGGTGAGGGCTGGGCTGGTTTTCATGGGCAGAGGGAGGCCCAATTTGCATGTGCTGCCCCTATATAGCAGGCATGGGGTCAGACGCCTCAGACAGGACAGAGCCCAGGGCAGACGTGGGTGACCTGGGAACTTAAGTAGCCAATTACTGCCTTGGAATGTGGTATTTGCTGTGGGATTATGGACAGATAAGCATTCTGTTCACCTGTATTTTTATTTATTTTTATAAATATTTATTTATTTAAAGTAAGAGTTACACACAAAGAGAAGGAGAGACAGAAAGATTAGAGAAAGAGGTCTTCGATCCTCTGGTTCATTCTCCAATTGTCTGCAACAGCTGGAGCTTAGCCGATTGGAAGCCAGGTGCCAGGAGCTTCTTCCAGGGCTCCCATTTTGTTCCAGGGGCCCAAGGACTTGGATTATCTTCTACTACTTTCCCAGGCCATAGCAGAGAGCTGGACTGGAAGTAGAGCAGCTGGGACTTGAACCAGTGACCCTATGGGATTCCGGTACTGCAGATTTGGTCTGTAACATACTGTGCCACAGCGCTGGCCCCACCTTTATTTTTTTATGAAGATCATTCTGGTGAGTATATTCTGCCAGAAACACAAATGCCACGTTTTTCTCATACGTAGGAGCAAACACAGATGGAGAGCATTAGAAATGTGTGGGGTGTGTTTTTTGGGAGTCCACAGATAGAAACACTGTTCACCGAATAAACCATCTACGTGACAGTGTGCCCTCTCCCTTCCCTTTATGCCTTTTCCAGCCTCCTACTACATGAAATGAATAATTCTATTCAGGAAGGGGACGTTTGTGTATGTATTTAAACTCTACTCATGAAGTGATTACAGCTAAATGTTAAAGGTCATTGAATCTGAATAAATATAAATATGTGCATATTTATTTACAAGTCAGAATGCCACACACAGAGAGATGGAGAGACAGACAGGGAAAGACCCCACTGCTGGATTGCTCCCCAAACATCCACAGAAGCCAGGCCTTGCCCAGGTCAAAGCCAGCAGCCTGGACCTCCACGCAGGTCCTCCAGGTGGGAGGCAGGGCCCATGACCTTGGGCCGTCGTCAGCTGCCTCCCAGGTGCATGAGCAGGAAGCAGCGCCTGAAGTGGAGAGGCTGGTTCTTGAGCCATCCCTCCAGCAAGGGTGTGGGCTCCAAACAAGGGCTCAGCTCACTGCACAACAGTGCCTGCCCCTGTGTTGTGTCTGCACAAGCACAGAAATGTGATACTGGCATGAGGGATACCTCCCTTGAACACGTGCACAGTTACTGAAGGAATCACAGACAGGCTGTGCTGTGTCCAGGGGCTCTAGTCTGGTAGGAGGCACCTCCACACTCTACACCTCTGTTCCTCACACAGGACTTCCCACTCCACCTAACAGCTCCAGGAACGATGTGCGCTCTGTACCGTCATTGGTTGTGGTTGTCCAGTTTTCCTAATGATTTTGTTAATGAGCTGTGAAAGGTTGAAATATGAGTTTTTTGTGTATATGATGTTAAATTGTGACTGGGTGGGATTTATGTAAGAGCAATCTTTGAAGATACTGGTACATGAAAGCCTCTTAAGGATGTGTTTCTTCCATATTTGAAGTCGAATGTCACTGAAATCACTATAAAAAAGGGAATTCATGGCTTTTTAGGTTTTAGTGTGTGTGTGTGTTAAGAATTGAGTACACATCAAAACATCTGTGTGCTGAATATTAACACCAATGAAATATCAGTTATGGACAAAATGTGCTTGTCCATGAACTCCCACCCCAAACGTTCACCAATCTCATGCTTTAGTTCTGACAAGATCAGGACAGATAATCCTTCCAAGGTCCACATTTCCTCGATTGTTTGTGTTTTGATGTTATTTCCTTACAACATGGCTGAACAGAAGCACAGTATTTCAACTGACTGGCCCATCCAAGAATCTTATATGGTGGGAATATGAAACCACAATCCTAGTTGTTGGAGGGTAAATAAACAGATTTCTAATTAGTGTTGGTAGAGGATGGTTAGTGGAGAGGAGATGAGCAGGAGGGCTTAGTTAGGTATCTGGTGCCCTTCACCCAAAAAGAATGAACAGCACAGGCCAAAGCCAGGTTGCACTGGATGTTCAAGGCCAGACTCAGAATGCAGAGACCATGATGTCACCAACACAGGGCCCTCGGGTGGCCTACAAAAATGGAATGGAGCCCAGGGCATCCACCCTCCCATCTCTCCAGGGGAGACAGAACTGAACCTAATGGTCTTCCCTGGTGGGGACAGATAAGCAGGAGGCCGCAGCCTCCCATGAACACTGCAGACACCTGAGTCCCAGCTGATGAAGAAGCTCAGAGTCCTCACAGACCTCAGCCCAGGGGGAAGATCTCCCAGGGGACCCATGCCAATCATTCACAGGAGCAACAAAACCATGACATAGCCTGGAGGAAATTTAGCAAGGGGGTGAGTGATGTCTACATGAAAATTCTGAATCAAGTTTCAAGATCCTGTCTCTGGCCTGGCTCACTTGGGCATTGTGACCATTTGGGGGAGTGAACCAGCAGTTGGAAGATCTCTCTCTGTCTCTCTCGCTCTTCCCCACCCTTTCTCTCTGTCTCTCCTGCTTCTTTCTCTGCAACTCTGCATTTCAAATAAATAAGTAAATAAGCAAACAAGGCTTGATCTCAAAGACCCTGGGAAATGTTAATGGAATAAAATTGCTGGGGCCTGTGTGGTGCAGTGGGTAAAAGCCCTGGCCTGAAGTGCTGGCATCTCAAATGGGCGCTGGTCTAGTTCTGGCTGCTCCTCTTCCCGTCCAGTTCTCTGCTATGGCCTGGGAAAGCAGTAGAGGATGTCCCGAGTCCTTGGGCTCCTGTACCTAGTGTGAGACCCAGAAGATGCTTCTGGCTCCTGCCTTCGGATATGCAGAGCTTGTGGCCATCTGGGGGGTGAACCAGCAGATGGAAGATCTCTTTCTTTGTCTCTACCTCTCTCTGTAACTCTTTCAAATAAGAAAATAAATCTTTAAAAAATTGCCAAATGATGCTCCTTCATACAGGGAATATGAAGTCTGAGGGATGTGTCCAAGGATTCTGATGGCACCATGTCTAGGCATTTGCAGTCACATGTCCAATACAGTGACCTCATTCACAACTTAGTTCATCTAATTCAGTGAAATTTTCATTGAGGAATGATTGGATAACTGAACAATTCATACTGTCATATTTCAAATGGTATTGTATATGCCAATAAATAGGTTCAATTCTGTCATTTGGGACAATTGGAGGGATTATGGACATAATAAACTAAATGAAAATATGTAGGAAATCAGAGAAAAATAACATGTGTGAATGCTTATGCGCAGTAAACGTTGAGCCCATACAGGTGGGAAGTTCAATGGTGTTCATCAGAGGCTGAGCATGAAAAGGAAAAGGGGAGACGTTAGTGCAAGGTCCCCGAGTTTCAGGTTGAGAGCAGACACTCAGTTAGTGACCCATGCACAGTATAGCGACAGTAGTTAAGGAAACACACTGTGCATTTCAACATTCCCTGCAGAATGGACGAGGACCAACCTCTCACAGCAGATGATAACATGGGTGATGTATGAACACGTTAGTGAGTCAAAATTCCTAACCCACAAGGGGTGCACTATTCACCAGGACATTTCATTGATACTCCTATCTGTGTTCAATTCTTATTTATCAAACATTTATGACTAGGAAATGGAGCACGTGCATTGTGAAGAGTCAGTGTTCAGTACACTATTATTGCACGTGCTTATGTTCTTATTTTCAGATGGCAAATAAGTGACATCCTATCCTTTCATGATATTGACTACACAGCTACGAGAGCTGCGCTGTTCTGAAACACAAGAGTTTGTCTCCTGTGCAGCTGGACGTGATGACCCACAGCTCTGTCGTCCTCACTTGCTCCCTTCCCAGGGTAAGGGTCATTCATTCATACTCAGACCCATTCTTCTTTCACATCGGGTGCTAGGACACACTTCCCTCAACTGTCTACTAATTTTAGGACGAGTCTCCCAATGTCACTTTGAGTTCAAAAAGCAATTTTGGGACCAGGGAGTCCTGGGGCTGGAGCTCCTGTGCCAGAGCTGCAGGGTGAACACTCCGTGTTCTGGTTGGTGTTTCTGGAGATGGTGAATCGGCCATTCACCAGGTCGAGTAGTTTGTGCTACCACCAGAATTAATTTATGCGATTGACTCCAGCCCCTTTCCTGGAGCCTGGTGGACCCAGCACATTGCATTGCTACTGAAGATGATTCCAGAGGCTTTGCAGCAGAGTTTCAGGGATCCCCCAGCCTGGACCAGGCCTCCCCTGGACTCCACCAGCTGCTCCTGACACTGGACACCTGCAAACACAGATGTCCTGGTCAGGAAACTGTCACTCACACTCTCTGTGTCTCTCACTCACGTCCTCTCCCAGACTCAGTGCCCCATGTTCTCCATCATTACCTTTCAGCACAGCGACCAGGAGAAGCCAGCGCAGCCCAGTCTCCTTGGTGAGCGTCTGTGTTGAGTGCGCTCACTGAGTGGACACCAGGGAGTCCTGGGGCTGGAGCTCCTGTGCCAGAGCTGCAGGGTGAGGGCTGGGGTGGTTTCATGGGCAGAGTGGGCCCTATTTGCATGTGCTGCCCCTATATAGCAGGCATGGGGTCAGACGCCTCAGACAGGACAGTGCCCAGGGCAGATGTGGTGTCCTGTGGTGTAGGTTGATGGCTATGATAGGATTCAGATCATATAAATCTTTACGTTATCATTGTTGTTTAAACAATTGAAGGCAATGACCTTGTTTCATTTTAATATGTGTGTACCCTTAACAATCCAGTGTTAGCATGTCCTTCATTTTTAAATAACCATTGGTTCATTTTTAACTATTTGAATAACATTGGAATAGTGACAGTGAGAGAAGGGGTGAGAGAAAGAGAAATGTAGAGATGGACAGAAAAGGTGACAAAGGGAGATTTCCACCTTTGATTGACAGCCCCAGACATCCCAAGTGCCTACAACATCGAGGACTTAGCCTTTCTAAAACCTGGAGCCCAAAACTGCGACTTTGTTTCCCACGTCAGTGGTAGGGGCTCATTCACTTGTAGTGTCATCTACAGTTTTCCAAAATGCATTATCAGAAAAAGTGTGGGGAGTCGTGTGGCTGAATGATTCATTCTGATGGGAACACGGGTATCCCTAGTGGGCACTTTGCCTATTTTGTCCTAATGCCTGCCTCCCACTTTTAAACAGATAAAAGACTGCAAGTGGATTCTTTTAAGGTTAACTATGTTTTGTTTCCTTATTCATCCATTGCCTTATTTAACACTCGTCATGAACACAGAACACTGTGCATGTTAGTGGGGTTTGTGTGCTATTGGAATCTGTGTGTTGTAGAAATGGGCACAGATCAACTCATTGTCATTCACATTTCCACCTCCTTTCCTACACTCTGAGTTGGAGGGGCCTGGAGGCCTCAGTTCTCATTATTCATGGAACCTGTCGTGGGTTGTGGTGAACTGAGTCAGCCCACTGTGGTGTGGGCAGAATTATTCCTTCCTGTGAGTGCTTTCTGCCCTGATATCAGCTGCCCTCTGTTCTCCCTCTTCCCTGTGTCTAGTAACCATGACTCTGAGTTCAGCTCAAGCACTGGATAGAAGTCACTGTGTCACAATTCACCCACAGTCCTGGGTTCAGGTAATGCAGCTTTGTTCACAATAGTTCATTCTAAATAAAGTGAAATGTGCCTAAAACGGTGAATGCATTCTGTTACATTTGACATGGAATATTATTCAGTGTTAAGAAGGAGGTTGCTCTGTCATTAGGAAATCATGGGTCAGTCTGGAGCATAATATGCTAACAGAAATAATGCAGGTACATGTTGACACATAGTATGTGACATTAGTTATACATGCAGTCCACAAGCTTGAACTCACAGAGGGAGGAAGTGCAATGGTGATCACTGTCTACCATGACCCAAGTATTTGTCCCCTTCTAGCTCTGGGGGAAACTGGGGGAAGTTCCAGGCTCCTGACTTTAGGCTCAGCCATCCCAGCCTTTGGAGCCATTCATGAAGTGAACCAGTGAATGGAAACTTCTCTCTCCATCTGTTGATAGCTTTCTCTCTTGCTATAACACTGCCTTTCAAATAAAATAAATACTTAAAATAAATGAAACATTAATTATACATATGGTTAGGAGCCTATTTCCAAATGTTGAATGAACTCAAGCCACTGATCCCAAGGGAAGCAATCAATTCCTTAAATGCAGTGATGATAGGTGGTGACAGGAGCAGCACTGGAGTGAGCCTGAGGGATTCCTGCCTCCCGTGTCAGGATGCTGAGTGCTGTGTCCTAGTTTGGTTCCAGTGTCAGATTCCTGCCTAAGCCCCTCTTGGAGGCAGTAGGTGAAGTTCCAAGTACTTCCATGTGGACACCTGGACAGAATTCCAAGCATCTGTCTGTCACCTGACCCAGCTGAAGCTTTTGTAGCCATCTGAGAAGTGACCAGGAATTAGATGATCACTGTCAGTCTCAGTCTCTTTGCCTTTTTGAAAAAATATGTAAATACAAATATCAAAATAAGTGAAATAGTATCTTTAACTTTTTAAAAAAGATATAAAGGCAACATATAAAATGATATATTGGGCCCATCATGCATGTCCATAATAGATGCACAATGAGACATCCCATCCTTCCTGTTAGAATGAGTATTATCCTACAATCCAGAGCTGACAATCCATGTGGAGGAAGCTGGAGATAACTCTGGTGCAAGAATGGAGTCAGGTAAATAAATAAATCTATTATGGAAAATCATCAAAACTGAGAAACAGAATTATCACAGGATCTTCAAACACCATTTTTGAGTAGAAGGAATATGAAATCCCAGGGAGGTGTCCAGGGGAACCGCAATCAATGTGGCAAACACCTCTGCTCTTCCATGTTCAACTAATGCAGCATCATTCACAAGAGTTCACACATACAATCCAGTGAAATATTCATGAAGAAAGAATCAACAATGGAACAAATGGACAAAATTATATTTAACAGGAAGTTTATATGGCAGTACAGATGAGGAAATTCTTGTATTCTGGACAACTCGGATGATCCTGGAGAATAATGTCCAAGGATAATGTGTCAGGGTAAGTACACTCTGCTAACCATGCAGGACAAGAAGACAAATAATACGTGATGCTGGGTACATGGGATAAAAGGATGAAGTCACAGAGGCAGGAAGTATGATGGTGAAGACCAACGTCTGAGCAAGGGAGGAGCAGAGGAGACACTGGAGCAAGGTCAGAGTTTCAGTCCCACAGGATCCACACACTGAGGATCTACTGTACAGCATGGTCACAGCAGTGAAGGGAATATTGTGTCTACAGAATTCCAAAACAGGAGACAACTGACATTCTACCATGGAAACATGTGGTTTTCTGATGAGCATGTCAATAAGTCTGACTTCATAAAAACTCAGTCTGATACATTTATTTTTCAACACATATCATTGTACCTCATTTGTCTATGTTTTGGTATTATATATCAAACACTTATGTAAAGGAAATGATTAAATGATCAAAAATGGAGATTCAACACTCTGAATACTGGTGTAGTGCTTTCCAATATTTTATGGAGATGATAAATAAAGGCAGCGCACTCAGGCTTGGCAGCTGGAACCCAGGAGCATGGAACTGCATCAGTGTTCCCACCTTGGTGATGGGGCCTCATAACAGATCCATCATCTACTGTCTTCCAGGGTGCACTGTCAGTTACTAGTCTGGGAAAGTGTGCAAATGGGCTGTGTCCATCACTCTGATATGCAGCCTGCGTGTCTCCCTCTCTAATACTGATGGAAGTCTCCAAATGCATTGATGACCCCAGTCAGCATAGACATGGAGTGAAGAGCAGGGACTATGGACACATGATCTCTGGGACTGGCTCTTCCTGCAGCTGTGATTCAGCCTCAGGACACTGGGCATCATGCTGGAGCCACAGACACAGCTCCCCGTGATGTGGACTCCAGCCCCAGAGTGCACAGCCACTGTGTGTCCCACTTTCTGCTCTGCTAAACCACAGCAGGTGCAGGGAGTCCCACAACACTCAACAGAATCAGATCAACTAGAAGTGCACACCCAACACTTTCCATTCAGTGATGACCTTGACTGCTGATGTCCAGTGCATTTCCCCTCTGAGTTCATGCAGGGAGCCCCCCAGGAGGGTCCCAGGACCTAGAGAATGAGGAAGTCCCTGTAGGCTTCCCAGGTGACTGCAGAAGCTCAGCCTGAGACACAGCTGAGCTGCAAGTACATTCCTGAGTGCTGTGACATTCACACAGGGACCACAGACTGTTCCAGGATTAAAGGTGGCCACATTCTGTGGAAAGTGAGTGTGGATCACCCACAGTTTAAAATAAAATGTCAGTTCAGTTCCGCACACAGGCTACTTTGACAGGAAGAGAGGGAAATAGTTGAGATTTAACAGACCGGAGACCCTGGCTCAGCTGTCTCCAGGATATAAAGGGAAAAATAAAATTGTCCTTGAGTCAGCAGTGCCCTGAGGACACCAGCATGAGTTAGACTGGAAAAGACTCACGAGGTCCTCACAGATTCCCATGATATCTGATCGCGGTGAGGACAGTTGTCAGTCATGAACCTGAAATTGTCACGTAGGACTTCTTCCTTCTATTCAAAGTTTTTTTTTTCTTTATCCAAAGTTATGTTTATTTAAACAAATGTATTAATTTTTAATAATCCATTAAATTTTCATAATAACTAGAAACATAAAATATTTCTGAGAATACACAGCCACATAATAGGAAATGTTACTACCAATTATGTAATTTCTGTGTCAAAGTTAATATTCTTAAAATTACTATTATTGTGATTTCATTAAGACCACACTGTTTTTTCTTCTGTGATGCACTTTTTTTCTTTTTTTTTAATTTATTTAATGAGCACAAATTTCCAAAGTACAGCTTATGGACCACAATAGCCTCCTCCCCGCCATGTCTTCCCTCCCATCCACAACGCTCCCCTCTCCCACTCCCTCTCCCCTTCCCCTTCACATCACAATTAATTTTCAATTATCTTTATATACAGAAGATCAATTTAGCGTATGTTAAGTAAAGATTACCACATTTTGCTCCCACACAGAAACATAAAGTGTAAAATACTATTTGAGTACTAGTTATAGCATTAATTAAACACCTAAGAGTAATTGTGTATTAATTACAGAGCTCAACCAATAGTTTTAAGTAGAATATAAAATGCATCTTTTGCATTGTTGTGGCTTCCCCCCGACCTCCCTCCCTCCCGTGGCCCTCCCTCTCCCACTTCCTCTCCCCTCTCCCCCCTTCATCATGTTTCATTTTCGGTTACCTTCATATACCGAAGATCAATTTAGTATATACTAAGCAGGGATTTCAACAGGTTGCACTCACACAACCGAACCAGGTATAGGTATTGTTCGACTAGTAGTGTTGTTTTTGAGTTTCATAGATAAACATATTAACGACAGAGATCCTGCGAGGGGAGCATGAACCCAGTGACTCCCGTTGTTGATTTAACAATTGGCACTCTTATTTATGACGTCAGCAATCACCCGAGACTCTTGCTATGAGCTGTCTAGGCTATGGAAGCCCCTTGAGTTCACCAACTCTGAATTTGTTTAGTCAAGGCCATATCACAGTGGAGGTTCCTTCCTCCCTTCAGAGAAAGGTGCCTCTCTCCTTGATGGCCTGATCCTTCTGCTGGAGTGTTGTTCACCAGGATCCTTCATTTAGATTGTTTTTTGCCACCGTGTCATGGCTTTCCATGCCTGCGAGACTCTCATGGACCTTTTAGTCAGATCCGAATGTCCCAAGGGTTGATTCTGAGGCAGGAGTGCTGTTTTGGGCATTTGCCATTCTATGAGTCTGCTGTGTGACCTGCTTCCCCCGCAGGATCATTCTCAACCCTTTTGATTCTATCTTTCATTATTTGCTTACACTGGTCTTATTTGTGTAATCTCTTCGACACTTACCCTATCTTTTGGATCAGTTGTGTATTTATATTTGTCTCTTTACCAAGTGTGCTGGCATTGGTACCTTCCTCCTTGGTAAGATTGAGTTGAAATCCCCTGGCACATTTCCAATTCCACCATTGGAGGTAGGTCTGATTGAGTATGTGCCGTCCTATATATCTCCTCCCTCTCTTATTCCCACTCCCATGTTCCACAGAGATAAATTTCCTATTAATTTTTAAATGCTTAAGAATGGTTGTGCATTGATTGCAGAGTTCAACCAGTGGTCTTGTGTAGAGCATACTGAGCAACAACAACAACAACAAAAATACTAAAGGAACAAAATAGTAAGTTTTTCCTCAACAGTCTAGACAAGGGCTGCTCATGTCATTGTCTCTCATAGTGTCCATTTCACTTCAATGGGTATCATTTTAGGTGCTCGTTTAGTTGCCATCAATCAGGGAGAACATGTGATATTTATCCCTTTTGGACTGGCTTATTTCACTCAGCATGATGTTTTCCAGCTTCCTCCATTTTGTTGTGAATGCCCTGATTTCGTTGTTTTTTACTGCTGTATAGTATTCCATAGAGTACATATCCCATAGTTTCTTTATCCAGTCATCCGCTGATGGACATTTAGGTTGATTCCATGTCTTAGCTATTGTGAATTGAGCTGCAACAAATGTTGAGGTGCAAATGGCTTTTTTCACCCCTTTAATTCCATTTGGGTATATTCCAAGGAGTGGGATGGCTGGGTCCTGTGGTAGTGCTATGTTCAGGTTTCTGAGGACTCTCCAGACTGTCTTCCATAGTGGCTTTACCAGCTTGCATTCCCACCAACAGTGGATTAGTGCCCCCTTTTCTCCACATCCTCACCAGCATCTGTTGTTGGTTGATTTCTGTATGTAAGCCAATCTAACCGGAGTGAGGTGGTATCTCATTGTGGTTTTGATCTGCATTTCCCTGATGGCTAGGGATCCTGAGCATTTTTTCATGTGCCTGTTGGCCATTTGGATTTCCTCTTTTGAAAAATGCCTGTTAAGGTCCTTGGCCCATTTTTTTATTGGGTTGTTTTGATTCTGTGGTGTTTTTTGATCATTGTGTAGATTCTAGTTGTTAATCCTTTATCTGTTGTGTAGTTTGCGAATAACGTCTCCCATTCTGTTGGTTGCCTCTTCGCTTTCCTGACTGTTTCCTTTGCTGTTAAGAAACTCTTCAATTTTAGGTAATCCCATTTGTTTATTTTATCTTTGATTACCCGTGCCTTTGGGGTCTTCTCCAGGAATTCTTCGCCTATTCCGATATCTTGAAGGGTTTCCCCTATGCTCTCAATTAGTTTCATGGTGTCGTGGCGCAACTCTAGTTCTTTGATCCATGTTGAGTGGATTTTTGTATAAGGTGTAAGGTAGGGGTCTTGCTTCATACTGTGGCATGTGGACATCCAGTTTTCCCAGCACCATTTGTTGAAGAGGCTGTCCTTGTTCCAGGGGTTGGTTTTAGGTCCTTTGTCAAATATGAGTTGGTTATAGATGTTTGGATTGATCTCCGGTGTTTCTATTCTGTTCCATTGGTCTATCCATCTGCTTTTGTACCAGTACCAGGCTGTTTTGATTATAACTGCCCTGCCCTGTAGTATGCTTTGAAGTCTGGAATTGTGATGCCTCCGGCCTTGTTTTTATTGTAAAGGATTGCTTTAGCTATTCTGGGTCTCCTGTTTCTCCATATGAATTTCAGCATCGTTTTTTCTAGGTCTTTGAAGAATGACTTTGGTATTTTGATTGGTATTGCATTGAACTTGTAAATTGTTTTTGGGAGAATGGACATTTTGATGATATTGATTCTTCCAATCCATGAGCATGGCAGGTTTTTCCATTTTTTTGTGTCGTCTTCTATTTCTTTCTTTAGTGTTTTGTAATTTTCATCATAGAGGTCTTTGACCTCCTTGGTTAAATTTATTCCAAGGCACTTTATTGTTTTTGTGGCTATTGTGAATGGGATTGATCTTAGTAGTTCTTCCTCGGCCCTGGCATTGTCTGTGTATACAAAGGCTGTTGATTTCTGAGCATTGACTTTGTATCCTGCTACTTTACCAAACTCTTCTATGAGTTTCAGTAGCCTCTTATAGGAGTTTATTGGGTCCTCTATATATAGTATCATGTCATCTGCAAACAGGGATAGTTTGACTTCATCCTTTCCCATTTGTATCCCTTTAATTTCTTTTTCTTGCCTGATGGCTCTGGCTAAGACTTCTAGGACTATATTGAATAGCAATGGTGAGAGTGGGCATCCCTGTCTGGTGCCAGATCTCAATGGAAATGCCTCCAACTTTTCCCCATTCAATATGATGCTGGCCTTTGGTTTATCATAGATTGCCTTAATTGTGTTGAGGAATGTTCCTTCTAACCCCAATTTGCTTAGGGTTTTCATCATGAAGGGGTGTTGTATTTTGTCAAATGCTTTCTCTGCATCTATTGAGATAACCATATGATTTTTGTTTCTCAATTTGTTAATGTGCTGGATTACGTTGATTGACTTTCAAATATTGAACCATCCCTGCATACCAGGGATAAATCCCACTTGGTCCGGGTGAATGATCTTTCTGATGTGTAGTTGGATTCGGTTTGCCAGAATTTTATTGAGTATTTTTGCATCTATGTTCATCAGGGAGATAGGTCTGTAGTTTTCTTTCTCTGCTGTGTCTTTTCCGGGCTTAGGAATTAAGGTGATATTGGCTTCGTAGAAGGAATTTGGGAGGATTCCCTCTCTTTCAAGCGTTTGGAATAATTTGAGAAGAACTGGGGTTAGCTGTTCTCTAAATGCCTGGTAAAATTCGGCAGTGAAGCCATCCGGTCCTGGGCTCTTCTTTTTCGGTAGTGCGTTTATTACTGATTCAATTTCTTCCATGGTTATGGGTCTGTTTAGATTTTCTATATCTTCACGGCTCAGTTTAGGAAGGTGGCATTTGTCCAGGAATCTATCCATTTCTTCCAGGTTCCCCAATTTGTTAGCATACATCTCTTTGTAGTAGTTTCTGATGATTCTATTTATTTCTATTGTGTCAGTTGTTACATTTCCATTACTATCTTTGATTTTACAGATTTGGGTCTTCTCTCTCCTTTTTTTGGTTAGTTGGGCCAATGGTGTGTCAATTTTGTTTATTTTTTCAAAGAACCAGCTCCTGGTTTTGTTGATCTTTTGTATTTTTTTTGGTTTCAATTCTGTTTATTTCTTCTCTGATCTTTAGTATTTCTTTCCTCCTTTTGGATTTGGGCTTGATTTGCTGCTGTTTTTCTAGTTCCTTGAGGTGCATGGAGAGTTCATTTGTTTGGTTCCTTTCCAGCTTCTTGATGTAGGCACTAATTGCTATAAACTTTCCTCTTAGCACTGCTTTTGCTGTGTCCCACAGGTTTTGATAGGTTGTGTTATCATTTTTATTTGTTTCTAGAAATCTTTTGATTTCTCTTTTAATTTCTTCGATGACCCACTGTTCATTTAGGATCATGTTGTCCATTCTCCATATATTTGCATATGGTGTAGAGATTCTTGGGTTGTTGATTTCAAGTTTCACTGCACTATGGTCTGAGAAGCTGCATGGTATAGTTTCAATTTTTTTGAACTTGTTGAGGCTCCCTTTATGGCCTAGTATATGGTCAATCCTAGAGAATGTTCCATGTACTGGGGAGAAATACGTGAACTCTGTGTCTGTGGGGTGGAGGGTTCTGAAGATATCTATTAGGTCTATTTGGTCTATGGCATCAATTAGTTCAGTTGTTTCCTTGTTGAATTTCTGTCTGGTTGATCTGTCCATTGGTGAGAGTGGGGTGTTGAAGTCCCCTGCTACTATTGTATTTGAGTCTATATCTCCCTTTAAATCCTTTAGTAATTCTTTCAGGTAGCCAGGCGCCCTGTAATTAGGTGCGTATACATTTATAATAGTAATGTCTTCCTGTTGGATAGATCTTTAATCATTATATAGTGCCCTTCTCTGTCTCTTTTAATAGTTTTTATGTTAAAGTCTATTTTGTCTGATATTAGGATGGCCACACCAGCTCTTTTTTGATTTCCATTAGCTTAGAGTATCTTTTTCCATCCTTTCACTTTCATTCTGCATGCATCTTTGCTGATGAGGTGTGTCTCCTGAAGGCAGCATATAGTTGGATCCTCTTGTTTTATCCAATCCGCTAGTCTGTGCCTCTTTGTCGTGGAATTAAGACCATTCACATTCAATGTGATTACTGTTAAGTACTGTCTTTTTCCCTTCATGTTTCCTGAAACGAGCTGTTTATGTATTTTGAACTTTGTTTGTGGGTTACCCTACATTCGCTTTTTTTTGCAGTGAAGTTCTTGTTTTTGTATTTCTGTGTCTTTTGTATTTGAGCAAGTGTTGTAGGGTTGGACGCGTGGATACAAATTCTTTCAGTTTCTGTTTGTCGTGGAAGATCTTTATTTCCCCTTCATTCACAAATGATAGCTTTGCAGGATATAGTATTCTAGGTTGGCATTGTTTGTCTTTTAAAACTTGAAATATATCATGCCATTGTCTCCTTGCCTGTAGTGTTTGCGATGAGAAGTCTGGGGTGAGTCTGATTGACTTACCCCTGAATGTGATTTGTCGCTTTTCTCTGGCACATTTTAGGATTTGTTCTTTGTGTGTCACTGAACTGAGTGTTGCCACAATGTGTCGTGGTGAATTTCTCTTCTGGTCTACTCTGTTCGGGGTCCTGGTTATCTGTTGTATTTGTGTGTTGTTATCCAGCTGCCTTTGTTTAAAGTTTTCTGATATTATTTCGTTGAAGACACCGTCTAATCCATTCTCTCTCTTTCCACCCCCTCAGGGACTCCTATTATCTGAACATTACACCATTTGATTGAATCTTGTAGGTCTCCAACCGTGTTTTTTAATTTTTTAATTTCTTCTTCCTGCGATTGAACTGACTGTATTATTTCTGGAATTTTGTCTTCGAATTCTGATATTCGGTCTTCTATTTCATCTGTTCGATTTCCGAGGGATTCCACGGTGTTTTTTATATGGTCAATTGAGTTTTTCAGTTCTAGTACCTCATTCTGGCTTCTCTTTAAGATCTCTAATCCTTGGGCTTGTTTTTCATTCAGCTCTTGACACTGTTTCTCATTATTTCTAAGTATTCTGATTATTAATTTTCTGAATTCTTTTTCTGGCATGTTTTCAACTTCTTCTTCTTCTGCCTCTGTTATGGTTGGTTTAGCCTGCTCCATTGGCAAATTTATATTATCTTCTATGTTTTTTTGGTTTTTGGTTTTGTTTTTTGGCATTCCGTCTGGGTGATTTTTCGGGTTGATTTCCCTCTACTATAGGCTGCTGTGAGTCTCTACCAATATCCTGTGTAACCAGGCTGCTCTACACAGCCCGCAGGTAAACAGACAGGATGGCTGCTCTCTGCCCACTGCAGCTCTGGATCCTGTGCTTTTTCCCTACCAGGAGGCGCTATTCAGTAACTTGAGTAGTCGGGTCTCAGGGCTTCAGGCTGCCCTCCCTCGAGCACCCTCAGCTCCACCTTTGGGCTCCGCCTCCGAAGGTTAGTGTGGAGGCAAAGATAGTTCTCCTTTAAGCCCGAATGTAAACAAACAAAATGGCTGCTTCCCACCCGCTGGAGCTCCGGGGAGGTGCCAAGAGATACTGGCTTACTCAGACTCTCAATTAGTGTCCCTGAATTGTGCACTCTCTCTGCCGGCACTACTCACTCTGTTCCGTTTTCTATTTCCTCCCCCACTCAGTCGTGCATGTCTCAGTGTCCATCCCAGGATGTGTTGGGGGAGGGGCGGCGGCAGCTGTGCCACGGTGCTGGGCGAGCGCCCCGTCACACCTCGGCTTCCAGCGCTGGTGCGTACACGCTCCTGCTGCTGTCCTGAGTCTCAGGCGTCCGCGTCCTCCTCGCGTGTCCACCCTAACACCCCAGTTTGAGGAAGGGCTTAAAAACTACAAATTTTCATCCCTCTTTGAACCTTCCCTTAGTGGAGCTTCGCTGTGCTCCCTCCCTCTCTATTCCGCCATCTTCCGCTAAGTCCCTATTCAAAGTTTCTATCCGTCAGTGAAGTCAGTGGCAGGGACAGAATCGTAAGAATAGAACCATTTCCTCAAATGCGTTAGAGGAGAGGAAACCCCAATTCCCTAACAGGAAACCAGGGCTTAATGTCCCTTTGCACCTACCCATGACCAGAATATATATTCAGTGCGTTTTGTGCACACCCTGGTGGAGCCGCGCGTCCCTGCAGGGAGGTTTGTGTCTGGGCTCAGCCTGAGGGCCCCTCACTGTGTCTCTCACACAGAAATAGGTGGCCGTGTCCGTGGCTGTCATACTGTTCATTTGAAGATCCACAGTGTTCTGGGCATTGTCGCTGGAGATGGTGAATCAGCCATTCACCCAATTCGCGTAGTCTGCGCTACCTCTACCAGCATAAATGATTCCCATCCACTCCAGCCCCTTCCCTGGAGCCTGGCGGACCCAGATCATTGCATAGCTACTGAAGTCGAATCCAACGGCTTTGCAGGAGAATTTCAGGGATTCCCCCAGGCTGGACCAGGCCTCCCCCGGACTCCTTCAGCTATTCCTGACACTGGACACCTGCAAACACAGACGTCCTGGTCAGGACACTGTCACTCACACTCTCTGTGTCTCTCACTTACGTCCTCTCCCAGACTCAGTGTCCCGCGTTCTCCATCATTACCTTTGAGTACAGCGACCAGAAGAAGCCAGCACAGCCCAGTCTCCATGGTGAGCATCTGTGTTGAGTGCACTCACTGAGTGGACACCTGGGAGTCCTGGGGCTGGAGCTCCTGTGCCAGAGCTGCAGGGTGAGGGCTGGGCTGGTTTTCATGGGCAGAGGGAGGCCCTATTTGCATGTCTGCTCCTATATAGCCAGCCCTGGAGTAGACGTCTCAGACAGGACAGGGCCCAGGGCAGATGTACATGTCCTGGGGGTGTAGGCTATGATAGAATTCGGATCATATGAATTTTTATGTTTTATTGCTTTTTTATAACAGTTGAAGGCAATGACCTTGTTTCCTTTTACTATGTGTGTACCCTTAATATCTAGTGTTAGCAATATCATGTCCTTCATTTTTTAAATAACAATTGTTTCATATCATCTATTGACCTCTCTATCATCTATATGAAAGACATTGGAATAGTGATAGAGAGAAGGGGTGAGAGAAACACAAGTGTAGTGATGGACTGCAAAGATGAAAATGGGAGATTTCTGCCTTGACAGCCCCAAACTCCCCAAATGCCTACAACATCTAGGAGTTAGCCTTTCTAAAACCTGGAGCCCAGAACTGTGTCTGTGTTTCCTTTGTCGGTTGTAGGGGCTCTATTGCTATAGCGTCATCTATAGTTTACCACGATGTGTTATCAGGAAAGAGCCCAGCACTCTGATGGGAACACGGGTGTCCCTAGTGGGGACTTTGCCAATTTTGTCCTAATGCCTGCCGCCCATATTTACACAGATGAAAGACTGCAAGTGGATTCATTTAAGGATACTATGTATTGTTTCCTTATTCATCCATTACGTTATTTTAAAACTGTTCATTAACTCAGAACACTGTGCATGTTAGTGGGGTGTAGTGTGCTATTGGAATCTGTGTATTGCAGAAATGGGCACAGATCAACTCACTGTCACTCACATTTCTACCTCCGTTCCATCACTTTGTGTTGGGAGACCGGGTGTCCTCAGTACTGTTTATTTGTGGAACATATCGTGGGTTGTAGTGAACTGAGTCAGCCCACTGTGGTGGGGGCAGAATTATTCCTTGCTTTGAGTGCTGCTTTGTGTCCTGGTAGCAGCCGTCTGCTGTTCCCTCTCTTCCCTGTGTCTGGTAATCATGATGCTGAGTTCAGCTCAAGCACTGGGTATGAAGTCACTGTGTCACAATTCACCCACAGTCCTGGGTTCAGGTAATGCAGCTGTGTTCACAATAGTTCAGTCTAAAATAAAGCCAAATGTGCATAAAACGGTGAATGCAGTCTGTTACATTTGACATGGAATATTATTCAGTGTTAAGAAGGAGGTTGTTCTGTCATTAGGAAATCTTGGGTCAGCCTTGAGCATAATATGCTAACAGAAATAATGCAGGTACATGTGGACACATAGTATTTGATATTAGTTATATATGCAGTCCACAAGCTTGAACTCACAGAGGTAGGGAGTGCAATGGAGATCACTGTCTACCATGACCCAAGTGTTTGTCCCCTTCCAGCTCTGGGGGAAACTGGGGGAAGTTCCAGGCTCCTGGCTTCAGGCTCAGCCATCCCAGCCTTTGCAGCCATTCAGGAAGAAAAGCAGTGAATGGAAACTTCACTCTCCATCTGTTGATAGCTTTCTCTCTTGCTATAACACTGCCTTTCAAACTAAATAAATAGATATTAATATAAATGGAAAATTAATTTTATATATCATTAGGAGCCTATATGCATATGTTGAATAAACACAGAAAACTGAATCCCAAGGGAAGACATCAATTGTTTAAATGCAGTTACTGCCAAGGTGGTGACAGCAGCAGCACTGGAGTTAGCAATGGGATTGCTGCTCCCGCATCAGGATGCTGAGTGCTGTGTCCTAGTTTTGTTCCAGTTTCAGATTCTTGCCTAAGCCCACTCTGGGAGGCCGTAGGTGAAGTTCCAAGAACTCCCACGTTGGAGACCTGGAATGAATTCTAAGTACCTGGCTGTCACCTGTTCCAGCTGAAGCGTTTGTAGCCACCTGGGAAGTGATCAGGAGTTAGATGATCACTGTCAGTCTCAGTCTTTGTGGTTTTAGATAAAAACGTACATACAAATTTTAAAACAAAATCTATGAATTTTTAAATGTATATTACATCTATAAAATTTAAGAAATGATATAAAAGCAAACATGTAAAATGCCATAAATCTCAGATCATCATGTATGCACATTTTCATGTTAGAATGAGTATTACCAGACAAGCCAGAGCTGACAATTCTTGTGAAGGAAGAGAGATGACCACTCTGGTTGCACAAGGCTGGAGTCAGGTAAATTAGTAAATCCATTATGGAAAGTCATCAAAAACTGAGACATACAGTTATCACAGGATCTTCAAACAGCATTTTGGGTAGAAGGAATGTGAAATCCCAGGGAGATGTGCATGGGATTCACAGTCTCTATAGAAAATACAACTGCAGTTCCATGTGCAATTAAAGCAGCGTCATTCGCGAGTGTTCACACATATAATCCAGTGAAATTTTCATGGAAGAAGGAATCAATAATGGAAGAAAAGGGCATGGAACAGAGGAGACATTGGAGCAAGGTCAGAGTTTCAGTCCCACAGGATCCACATGTTGAGGGATCTACTGTACAGCATGGTGACAGCAGTTAAGCAAATATTGTGTCTACAGAATTCCAAAACAGAAGACAACTGACATTCTACCATGGGAACATGTGGATTTTGTGATGAGCATGTCAATAGGAGTGACTTCATAATTCCACTCAATTTGATACATTCGTTTTACAACAATATCATTGTACCTCATATGTCTATATTCAATTATTATTTATCAAACATTTATGACAATGAAATGGCAAAAATGGCAAATCATGAAGATTCAATACTCTGAATACTGGTGTTGTGTTTGCCAATGTTTTATGGAGATGATAAACAAAGGCAGTGCACTCAAGGCTTGGCAGCTGGAACTCAGGAACATGGAACTGCATCAGTGTTCCCACCTTGGTGATAGGGCCTCATAACAGATCCATCATCTGCTGTCTTCCAGGGTGCACTTACAAGTGTGGTTAAGAATGTAAATGTGGGCCAGTGCCGCGGCTCACTAGGCTAATCTGGGTTCTAGTCCCGGTTACGGTGCTGGATTCTGTCCCGGTTGCTCCTCTTCCACTCCAGCTCTCTGGTGCGGCCTGAGAAGACAGTGGAGGATGGCCCAACTGCTTGGGCCCTGCACCCGCATGGGAGACCAGGAGGAAGCACTTGGTTTCTGGCTTTGGATCGGCGCAGCATGCTGGCTGTAGCGGCCATTTTGGTGGAGCCAATGGAACGAAGACTTTTATCTTTGTCTCTCTCTCTCTCTCCCACCGTCTAAATCTGACTGTCAAAAAAAAAAAAAAGAATGTAAATACATTCAGTCCAGCACTCTGATATGCAGCCTGAGTGACTCTCTCTCTAAAACTGATGAAGGATTCCAAATGGATTGATGATTCCAGTCAGCGTAGACATGGAGTGAAGAGTAGGGACTCTGGATACATGGTCTCTGAGACTGGATCTTCCTGCAGCTGTGATCCAGCCTCAGGATATTGGTCATCATGCTGGAGCCACAGACACAGCTCCCCGTGATGTGGACTCCAGCCCCAGAGTGCACAGCCACTGTGTGTCCCACTTTCTGCTCTCCCTGAACCACAGCAGGTGCAGGGGGTCCCACAACACGCGACAGAACCAGATCAGCTAGAAGTGCACACTCAACACTTTCCATTCAGTAATGACCTTGACTGCTGATGTCCAGTGCATTTCCCTCCTGAGTTCAGGCAGGGAGCCCACAGGAGGGTCCCAGGACCTAGAGAATGAGGAAGTCCCTGTAGGCTTCCCAGGTGCCTGCAGAAGCTCAGCCTGAGACACAGCTGAGCTGCAAGTACATTCCTGAGTGCTGTGACATTCACACAGGGACCACAGACTGTGTTAGGATTAAATGGTAAATGGAGATTGGGAATAAAGTCTGTGGAAAGGGAGTGTTTGTTGCCCACAGTGTAAAATGAAAGGTTGGTTTAGTTCAGCACAGTCGCTCGTTTTGAAAGGAGAGAGATAGTTAAATAGCCGATTTTTAAACCCAAACCCTGGCTCAGCTATCGCTGGATAGAAAGGGAAATGTAAAATTTCCCTAATGTTGGCAGTTCCCTGAGAGCGTTGTCCTGTCAGAGTGGACAACACTCACGTTGTACCCAGATCATCCCACATCTCTGATCCTGGTGATCCTGGACACCACTGAGCCTGGATTCGTTCATATAGGACTTCTCCTGTCACATCAAACTTCTCCACGTCAGGGAACAACTAGCAGGGTCAGAATCATAAAAGAATTCTTCCCTCAAAACTGTTACAGGAGAGGAAACCCCAATTCCCTGACAGGAAAACAGGGCTTCATCTCACTCTGCACCTGTGCATGACCAGAATCTGCGCTCAATGAGTCTTGTTCGCCCCCTGGTGGAGACTCGCGCCCCTGCAGGGAGGTTTCTGTCTGGGCTCAGCTGTCTTACACAGTAATACAGGGTCGTGTCGCAGCTGTCAGACTATTCATTTGCAGAGACACCGTGTTCTGGGTGTTCTCTCTGGAGATGGAGAATCGGCCATTCACCCAGCTCGCGTACCATGTGCTACGATCACCAGTATAAATGCATCCGATCCACTCCAGCCCCTTCCCTGGAGCCTGGTGGACCCAGCACATCCAGTAGCTGCTACTGATGGTGAATCCAGAGGCTTTGCAGAAGAGTTTCAGAGATTCCCCAGGCGTGACCAGGGCACCCCGGGACTCCACCAGCTTCTCCTGACACTGGACACCTGCAAACACAGACGTCCTGGTCAGCACACTGTCACTCACCCTCTCTGTGTCTCTCACTCACGTCCTCTCCCAGACTCAGTGTCCCGCGTTCTCCATCATTACCTTTGAGCACAGCGACCAGGAGAAGCCAGCGCAGCCCAATCTCCTTGGTGAGCGTCTGTGTTGAGTGCAATCACTGAGTGGACACCTGGGAGTCCTGGGGCTGGAGCTCCTGTGCCAGAGCTGCAGGGTGAGGGCTGGGCTGTTTTTCATGGGCAGAGGGAGGCCTATCTGCATGTGCTGCCCCTATATAGCAGCCGTGGAGTAGACACCTCAGACAGGACAGGGCCCAGACTGATGAGAGTGTCCCATGGCAGTCCGATATTATTCATATATGGGACAAGTGATAAATTGTGTGCTCTCACTGCACAAAGAACCCTGTCTGAGTCCTTTTATGTGAATGGACCTACAACATGTTTTCATGGGTTCCCTGAGCTCTTGGCCCAGGTCAACATTACAGGAGAAATCATCAGACTCTGAATGTGTCCCCAACTCCATGTGCTAACAGGAGTCCAGCACCTGATCTGCCCCCTCACCACAGGACTCAGCTCTGCCCCAGTTCACACTCAGCACTCACGGGGGCTTCCTGGTGAGGTCTGCAGAACTCCCTGCCAGCAGCAGAACAAGGAGCACTTTTGCTGGATTCCGTTTTTGGCAGAGAGATGCACAGGGGACCAGGTTCCACGCCAGTGCATCTGAGTGTGGTGTTCCACGTGCCAGTGTCTGTCTGTCTGTCTGTCTGTCTGCTCTTCACAATTTCTTTGCTGGGCAATTTTGCTTCCATGGGCAATGCTGTTGAGCTGTGATAGATACAGAGGCAGCCGCACATGTTGAAAGTGTGTGGTGAGTGCGACTCAGCTGTGCCTCTCTCACTCGTCTTCACAACTATGCCAAGAGCAAATATCACATCCCACGGTGCTGCCCACTGCCTCTGTGTCACCCAGCCCCGGGCCCACCTCCTCTAGTCACATTAAGGCCTGAAACCCTTTGGACTCCTTCACAACAGATTCATCCAGTTCAGCCCTGTGCATCATGCAAGTTTTGTAGCAGAAGTCGAAGGCATACCAGGGGATTCCAATTCAATCCCATTGAGGTGGCATGTACCAATGCCATCTCACTGTTCCAGGTGATCAGTTTCAGTTCACAGTTGGTCATGGTGAAGGGACTGGGAGTCAAAGGGAGCACATAGACAAGTCTAGTACCTGCTAACGCTAACTGATGGAGTAAATAAAGGGGAGAGTGATCCAACATGGGAAGTGAGATACTCAGCAGACTCATAGAATGGCAGATGTCCTAAATAGCACTCTGGCCTCAGGATCAGCCCTAAAGGCATTCGGAGCTGGCTGAAAAGCTCATGAGAGTATTTCAGGCATGGAAAGCCAAGACACTCTGGCAAAAGATCTCTGCGAGTGAGATCCCAGTGGAAAGAACAGGTCTTCAAAGAAGGAGGTACCTTTCTCTGAAGGGAGGAGAGAACCTCCACTTTGAGTATGACCTTGTCTAAACAAGATAAGAGTCGGAGAACTCAGAGGGCTTCCATAGCCTTGGAAACTCATGACTGGAGCATAGGGAGATTACTGATGCCATAGACAGGAGTGTCAATTGGTAAAGTCAACAACAGGAGTCACTGTGCACTTACTCCTCATGTAGGATCTCTATCCTTAATGTGCTGTACATTGAGATTTAATGGTATAACGAGTACTCAAACAATATATTTCACTTTGTGTTTCTATGGGGGTGCAAACTGTTGAAATCCTTACTTAATGCATACTAAACTGATCCTCTGTAAAAAAATAAAAAGAAATTATCAATTCCCAACTTGTCTCTCACTGGGATTAAACATGACAATAGGTCTGATCTGATTTCATCATCATTTAAAAAAATCATCTATTATTTTTCACTTTATGTTTCTGTGTGGGAGCAAACTGTTGAAATCCATACTTAATGTATACTAAGCTGATCTTCTGTATATTAAGATAATCAAAAATGAATCTTGATGTGAATGGAAGGCGAGAGGGAGTGGGAAAGGGGAGGGTTGTGGGTGGGAGGGACGTTATGGGGGGGAAGCCATTGTAATCCATAAGTCGTACTTTGGAAATTTATATGCATTGAATAAAAGTTTAAAAAATAAAAAAAAATAAATTTTAAAAATCAAAAAAAAAAGAAATCAGAAAAATCAAATCTACTGTTACAGAGACATTGACTTGATCTTAATTTTTTTTCAACTTTTAAATCTAATGAGAAAAGTGAAAACTGTTGACATTAAGCTTAATGCATAATAAGGTATGGAAGCTTGACAGCTATAGAATAATTGTACATAAGATGGAATAAAGGAAGAGGGGTTTGTATGATTGAATTTTGGTGCACTAATAAAAGTAACCCAGATCTTAAAAAAAAAAAAAAAAAGAAGTCGAAGGTCTTGAGTTTGTAGGTTCTGTGCAGCCCAGGTGAATGAGTTTTTATTAGTTTTTAACCAAAATATCTGAAAATCTTATATGAGTGAAACTGAAAGTAAAGCAGAGAGGATGGCGGAATAGTGAGGGCATGCACCGATAGTCCAGGAAAATTTAGTTTAATAAAAGTGGAGTTACGGTATCCTCAGAAAAAGGATCAGGAAAACATTGCAGAGGAAACTCTTCTGGATCTAGTGGCTGTGACTCGGAGGACCTATTGGGAGAACAAGGTCGCCCACCGCGTGGAAGCCGAGCCGCAGGAGCCGCAGGGTCTGCGGGCCAGTGCAGGAAGGGGAGTGGATGTCACATAGACACCAGCAGGGAGAGTTGGGACGCCCAGGGCTCCGAGTCCACACATCGGCGCTGGAAGGGGAGGTGAGCTCAGTAACCCGTGACATTGACGGGGAAACGGCGGTCAGAATCTAGAGGGGAGTGGGAAAGTTCACCAGACTGACTACAGGAGAGAAGGAAAAAAGGTGGGGGGGGTTCTCTCTCCACCAATCTTGAAAAGGTTGCAAGGTTGCAAGGTTTGCAAGAGTTTGCAAGAGTTTGCAAGGTTTGCAAGAGACAAAGAGCAGGCCCCCTCTCTGGATTTACATAACAACAGGGGAGAGCTAAGGAACTGAGTCACTACAATTCAGTAGCCTAGGCAACCCAGTGGGAGTCCAGAGGAGAAACAGAGCCTGCACAGACGCTTTGGGTAGAAGCCAGAGATCAGAAGCTAAATACCATCAATTCTGCACAGCCTTGTGGTGCGGTATTACTTACCTCCTGAATAAATAAAATAAATAAATAAATAAATAAATAGAGAGAGATTTACCACACATAAACTGAGGGTGTCACCTTTGCACACCCGTAACCCGGAAGAACCAAGCAGAGCTCTCAGGCCACACCCATCTCAAGCCTCCAAGGCTCCTCCAACAGCAGGCAGTCCACTTAACACAGACATAGTATAAAAAAAACAATTTAAAAAAACGCACAGTGACGAAAGAAGAATTAACTATGCCAATCAACAAACACAGAAATCAAGGGAACAAGATCAACGATGACACTATGATGCCTCCAAATAAACAAAACACCCCAAGCCAAGATTATGAAGATGATGAGATAGAAGAAATGCAAGATACGGATTTCAAAAAATTTATGATAAGAACATTTAGAAGTTTTCAAAAGCAAATCCTTGAACTACAGAAATCCTTATTGGACAGGATTGAAAATCTCTCTCATGAAAATGAAACTTTAAGGAAGAATCAAAATGAAACGCAGAAACTAGTAGAACAGGAAAGTGTGATAGTGAAGAGAAATCAAAATGAAATGAAGAACTCAATAGATCAAATGACAAACACACTAGAAAGCCTTAAAAACAGAATGGGTGAAGCAGAAGAGAGAATATCGGACTTAGAAGACAGAGCACAGGAAAACATACAGTCAAACCAAAGAAAAGAAGAGGAAATTAGAAATCTAAAAAATATTGTTGGGAATCTACAGGATACTATTAAAAAAAAAAACAACATTCGAGTTCTAGGAGTTCCTGAAGGCATGGAGAGAGAAAAAGGATTAGAAGGCCTTTTTAGTGAGATACTAGCAGAGAACATTCCAGTTTTGGAGAAGGACAGAGACATCCTAGTACAGGAAGCTCATAGAACCCCCAATAAACGTGACCAAAAGAGATCCTCACCACGACATGTGGTAATTAAACCCACCACAGTGAAACATAAAGAAAAGATCCTAAAATGTGCAAGAGAGAAACGTCAGATTACTCTCAGAGGCTCTCCAATTAGACTCACAGCAGACTTCTCATCAGAAACACTACAGGCTAGGAGGGAATGGTGAGACATAGCACAGGTGCTAAGAGAGAAAAATTGCCAGCCCAGAATATTATATCCTGCTAAGTTCTCATGTGTGAATGAAGGTGAAATAAAGACCTTTCATAGCAAACAGAAATTGAAAGACTTTGTGGCCACTCGCCTGGCCCTGCAAAAGATACTTAAAGATGTGCTACACTCAGAAACACAGAAACACGGCCATCAATATGAAAGAAGGTAAAGGAAGAAAAACCACCAGTAAAAGAGCATGGGAAGCTCAAAGCATATACTAGAAAATATCTCTGGGAAAATGGCAGGGCAAAGTCACTACATAT
The DNA here is from genome assembly GCF_964237555.1 of Oryctolagus cuniculus. NCBI lineage: Eukaryota > Metazoa > Chordata > Mammalia > Lagomorpha > Leporidae > Oryctolagus > Oryctolagus cuniculus. The sequence continues at coordinate 49,389,882 of NC_091451.1, forward strand.
CAATAGTCACATTAAGCATTAATGGTCTTAACTCTTCAGTTAAAAGACACCGATTGGCTGATTGGCTCAAGGAATACAACCCAACTATTTGTTGCCTACAAGAAACACATCTCTCTAACAAAGATGCATGCAGACTGAAAGTGAAAGGTTGGAAAAAGATATTCCATGCCAACAGAAACAAAAAAAGCAGGTGTAGCCATATTAATATCAGACAAAATAAACTTTAATACAAAAACTGTTAAGAGAGACAAAGAGGGACACTATATAATGATTAAGGGTTCAATTCAACAGGAAGATGTACCTATTATAAATGTATATGCACCTAATTACAGTGCACCGGTCTATTTAAAAGATATGTTAAGGGACTTAAAGGGAGACTTAGACCACAATACAATAGTACTGGGGGACTTCAATACTCCACTCTCAGAAATAGATCAATTGGACAGATATCAACAAGGAAACAGCAGATTTAATCGACACTATTGCCCAAATGGATCTAACAGATAGCTACAGAACTTTCAATCCTACATCTAAAGACTTTACATTCTTCTCATCAGTGCATGGAACCTTCTCTAGGATTGATCACATACTAGACCATAAAGCAAGTCTCAGCAAATTTAAAAGAATTAGAATCATACCATGCAGCTTCTCAGACCACAGCGGAATGAAGCTGGAAATTAGCAACTCAGGAAACCCTAGAAAGTATGCAAACACATGTAGACTGAACAACATGCTCCTGAATGAACACTGGGTCATTCAAGAAATCAAAAGAGAAATCAGAAACTTTCTGGAAGTAAATGAGGATAACAACACAACATATCAAAACTTATGGGATACAGCAAAAGCAGTACTGAGAGGCAAGTTTATAGCAATAGGTGCCTATATCAAGAAATTGGAAAGGTACCAAATAAATGAGCTTTCAGTGCATCTCAAGGACCTAGAAAAACTGCAGCAAACCAAACCCAAATCTAGTAGGAGAAGAGAAATAATTAAAATCAGAGAAGAAATTAACAGGATTGGATCCAAAATAACATTACAAAAAAATCAGCCAGCGAGAAGCAGCTTTTTGAAAAAATAAACAAAATTGACACCCCATTGGCCCAACTAACTAAAAAAAGAAGAGAAAAGACCCAAATCAATAAAATCAGAGATGAAAAAGGAAACGTAACAACAGACACCACAGAAATAAAAAGAATCATCAGAAATTACTACAAGGACTTGTATGCCAGCAAACAGGAAAATCTATCAGAAATGGATAGATTCCTGGACGCAGGCAATCTACCAAAATTGAACCATGAAGACATAGAAAACCTAAATAGATCCATAACTGAGACAGAAATTGAAACAGTAATAAAGACCCTCCCAACAAAGAAAAGCCCAGGACCGGATGGATTCACTGCTGAATTCTACCAGACATTTAAAGAAGAACTAATCCCATTTCTTCTCAAACTATTCAGAACAATCGAAAAAGAGGGAATCTTCCCAAATTCTTTCTATGAAGCCAGCATCACCTTAATCCCTAAGCCAGAGAAAGATGCAGCACTGAAAGAAAATTATAGACCAATATCCCTGATGAACATAGACGCAAAAATCCTCAATAAAATTCTCGCCAATAGAATAGAACAACACATCAGAAAAACCATCCACCCAGACCAAGTGGGATTTATCCCTGGTATGCAGGGATGGTTCAACATTCGCAAATCAATCAATGTGATTCACCACATTAACAGACTGCAAAAGAAAAACCATATGATTATCTCAATAGATGCAGAGAAAGCATTTGATAAAATTCAACACCCTTTCATGATGAAAACTCTAAGCAAATTGGGTATAGAAGGAACATTCCTCAATATAATCAAAGCAATTTATGAAAAAACCACGGCCAGCATCCTATTGAATGGGGGAAAGGTTGGAAGCACTTCCACTGAGATCTGGCACCAGACAGGGATGCCCACTCTCACCACTGCTATTTAACATAGTTCTGGAAGTTTTAGCCAGAGCCATCAGACAAGAAAAAGAAATTAAAGGAATACAAATTGAGAAGGAAGAACTCAAACTATCCCTCTTTTCAGATGATATGATTCGTTACTTAGAGGATGCAAAGAACTCTACTAAGAGACTATTGGAACTCATAGAGGAGTTTGGCAAAGTGGCAGGATATAAAATCAATGCACAAAAATCAACAGCCTTTGTAAACACAAGCAATGCCATGACTGAGAAAGAACTGCTAAGATCAATCCCATTCACAATAGCTACAAAAACAATCAAATACCTTGGAATAAACTTAACCAAGGATGTTAAAGATCTCTAAAATGAGAATTAAAATCTCTTAAAGAAAGAAATAGAAGAGGATACCAAAAAATGGAAAAATCTTCCATGCTCATGGATTGGAAGAATCAACATCATCAAAATGTCCATTCTCCCAAAAGCAATTTATAGATTCAATGCAATTCCAATCAGGATACCAAAGACATTCTTCTCAGATCTAGAAAAAATGATGCTGAAATTCATATGGAGGCAAAAGAGACCTCGAAAAGCTAAAGCAATCTTGTACAACAAAAACAAAGCCGGAGGCATCACAATGCCAGATCTCAGGACATACTACAGGGCAGTTGTAATCAAAACAGCATGGTACTGGTACAGAAACATATGGATAGACCAATGGAACAGAATTGAAACACCAGAAACCAACCCAAACCTCTACAGCCAACTTATATTTGATCAAGGATCTAAAACCAATTCCTGGAGCAAGGACAGTCTATTCAATAAATGGTGCTGGGAAAACTGGATTTTCACATGCAGAAGCATGAAGCAAGACCCCTACCTTACACCGTACACAAAAATCCACTCAACATGGATGAAAGACCTAAATCTACGACCTGACACCATCAAGTTATTAGAGAACATTGGAGAAACCCTTCAAGATACTGGCACAGGCAAAGAGTTTCTGGAAAAGACCCGGGAGGCACAGGCAGTCAAAGCCAAAATCAACTATTGGGATTGCATCAAATTGAGAAGTTTCTGTACTGCAAAAGTTAGGAGAGTGAAGAGACAACCGACAGAATGGGAAAAAATATTTGCAAACTATGCAATAGATAAAGGGTTAATAACCAGAATCTAAAGAGATCAAGAAACTCCACAAAAACAAAACAAACAAACCACGTAAGAGATGGGCCAAGGACCTCAATAGACATTTTTCAAAAGAGGAAATCCAAATGGCCAACAGACACATGAAAAAATGTTCAAGATCACTAGCAGTCAGGGAAATGCAAATCAAAACCACAATGAGGTTTCACCTCACCCCGGATAGAATGGCTCACATACAGAAATCTACCAACAACAGATGCTGGCCAGGATGTGGGGAAAAAGCGACATTAATCCACTGTTGGTGGGAATGCAAACTGGTCAAGCCACTATGGAAGTCAGTCTGGAGATTCCTCAGAAACCTGAAGATAACCCTACCATTCGACCCACCCATCCCACTCCTTGGAATTTACCCAAAGGAGTTTAAATTGGCAAACAAAAAAAGTGGTCTGCACCCTAATGTTTATTGCAGCACAATTCACAATAGCCAAGACCTGGAACCAACCTAAATGCCCATCAACGGTAGACTGGATAAAGAAATTATGGGATATGTACTCTTTAGAATACTATACCGCAGTAAGAAACAACGAAATCCAGTCATTTGCAACAAAATGGAGGAATCTGGAACACATCATGCTGAGTGAAATAAGCCAGTCCCAAAGGGACAAATACCATATGTTCTCCCTGATCGGTGACAACTGACTGAACACCAAAAAGGAAACCTCCTGAAGTGAAATGGACACTATGAGAAACGGTGACTTGATCAGCATAGCCCTGACTGTTAATGAACAACTTAATACATTATCCCTCTTAGTAGTTTTTTTGTCTGTTCTACTTAACATGACTGGTTTAATTCTGTAATTAATACACAGTTATTCTTAAGTGTTGAAAATTAACTGAAATGTGATCCCTGTTAAACATAAGAGTGGGAATAAGAGAGGGAAGAGATGTATAATTTGGGACATGCTCAAGCTGACTTGCCCCAAATGGTAGAGTTAGAAACATACCAGGGGACTCCAATTCAATCCCATCAAGGTGGCATGTACCAATGCCATCTCCCTAGTCCAAGAGATCAATTTCAGTTCACAATCGATCATAATGAAAGGACTAAGAGTCAAAGGGAGCACATAAACAAGTCTAGTACCTGCTAACACTAACCAATAGAATAAATAAAGGGGAGAGTGATCCAGCATGGGAAGCAAGATACTCAGCAGACTCATAGAATGGCAGATGTCCTAAATAGCACTCTGGCCTCAGGATCAGCCCTAAAGGCATTCGGATCTGGCTGAAAAGCTCATGAGAGTATTTCAGGCATGGAAAGCCAAGACACTCTGGCAAAAAAAAAAAAAAACTAAATGAAAGATCTCTGTGAGTGAGATCCCAATGGAAAGAACAGGTCTTCAAAGAAGGAGGTACCTTTCTCTGAAGGGAGGAGAGAACCTCCACTTTGAGTATGACTTTGTCTAAACAAGATAAGAGTCGGAGAACTCAAAAGGCTTCCATAGCCTTGGAAACTCATGACTGGAGCATAGGGAGATTACTGATGCCATAAACAGGAGTGTCAATTTGCTAAGTCAACAACAGGAGTCACTGTGCACTTTCTCCTCATGTAGGATCTCTGTCCTTAATGTGCTGTACATTGAAATTTAATGCTATAATGAGTACTCAAACAGTATATTTCATTTTGTGTTTCTATGGGGGTGCAAACTGTTGAAATCTTTACTTAATGTATACTAAATGATCTTCTGTAAAAAAAAGAAATTATCAATTCCCAACCTGACTCTCACTGGGATTAAACATGACAATAGGTCTGATCTGATTTCATCATCATTTAAAAAATCATCTATTATTTTTCACTTTATGTTTCTGTGTGGGAGCAAGCTGTTGAAATCTTTACTTAATGTATGCTAAACTGATCTTCTGTATATAAAGAGAATCAAAAATGAATCTTGATGGGAATGGAAGGGGAGAGGGAGTGGGAAAGGGGAGGGTTGTGGGTGGGAGGGACGTTATGGGGGGGAAGCCATTGTAATTCATAAGCCGTACTTTGGAAATTTATATTCATTAAATTATAGTTTAAAAAAGTAAAGAAGAGTAAGAATATGATATTTTGCACAAATATGCAGTGTATTAGTCTTAACTGTGTCATCAAATTTCATGGAAATAAAGGAAATAATAAATTGAAAGTTGCAGTGTTTAAGATGCACACATTACCCAGGGGAGTGCCAGGTTCTCATATGTGGTTCTGGGTCCCAGTACCAGATTCCTGCTCCTGCAGCCCCAGGAATCAGAAATTTATGGAAGATATTTGGCCCTGTCACTCTAGTGGATGCACCTGATTGTTGTCCTGAAACTGGGCCAGGCAGGAGGCAGACCTGGCCACAGCGACATTGGAGAAGTGCAGTGAGTGGGAGCATCTCTCTCTTTCCTTACTGACTCATGTGTGAGAGTTAAACCTTGAGTTACTGAAGGGTCTTTCAAATGTCCTGTTCCCTTCAATGCAGGCAGCAACCCTCATGGCCTTGTCCCCTCCCTAGAGCCCCTCTCAATGGGATCACTGGATGGTGAGGTCCCACATGCATGATGGGAGGCTCTGTGCATCAAGTATGGAGGGTAAGTTCCACCTAACATGCAGCCTTCAGCTGCTCAGTTGGAGAGACCACACACGCATACCAAGCAGTGCTGGCTCTGCTCACGGCTCTGCAGGAACAGCATCCTCAGCCTCAATACCCCAGACCCTGCTCCTCTGTGTCCACTGAGTAGGAAAGTGATTCACCTGCAGGAGGAAACCATCATGACCCATGTCCTGGTGAAATCCAGTACAAAATGTTATCGAGCAGAGTCCACCCCAGACACTGTGCCAGCACTGATCCCCCAAGACACAGAAGTCTGCATCTTCAGGGGATGGGTCCACCCCCAAAGCTGAGGACTGGGGAGGAGAACCATGGCACATGGGGAAGTGACAGTCGGGACAGGGTCCAGCAGCAGGAGGGAGAGGACCTGGTGGAGGAGTGGGCTCTGCTGTGCAGGAGGGTAAGGACAGTGGGAAGGGCCACACTGCTGGGACCCAGTGCCTGCAGGAGAGAACTGAGTCAGGAGGTCTGATCAGGTGTCCTTGCCCCTGCAACCCCCACACTGACCACCACTGAGTAAAACTAGCACAGGTGCCTGGGAGACGTGGAATGACATCGTCTCTGGGGAGTGCATCCAGTGACAACTCCCACCATGAGTGGATTCAACGTCAGGGCCTCATGGAGGAAGCTCAGGTCTCCAGTGCCCCTAACAGGACCACATGGAATGCTGGGAGAAGCCTGCTGGGGGTGGATGTGGTTTGTCCTCACAGCTTCAGTGCTGAGCATGGCCCCAATGTAACAGCACTGGCAGGGGGTGCACGGTCTGGATGTTTACAGAAATAGATTGTTCACTTCTGGGGAATCTGCTATGGAGGAGATCACAGTAGATCTCCTGGGTCCCCAGCTTCAGCACAGAGCACAGTGCTGCTAGAGTCAGCCCTGGTCTCGTCTGACGTCCTGTGTGGGGATGGGGTCCCTCCCATCCGTGTTCGCAATAATAGAATGCCTATGACTGCCATGCTGTTCACAATATTAGGATGGCTGACGGCACAACATTCTCACTCTCTGATCCTGGACTTCCAGCCTCTACAGCTGTGAGCTCAATAAACCTTTTTGCTCCATACACCTCCTATCTTGGATACTGCATGATGGTACTAACTGGAAAAGCCTCCCTGGGTGCCCAGAGCTCCCTCAGGTCTCAGATGCTTGGGACCCCAGAGATGTCATTCATTCCTCCAGAAACGACTCCATTTTCTTCATGTGACGTCTTCCCGTGATACCAAAACTTCTGCTCGGTGATCGGTGTTAGGGAGAGAATCATCCATCCAGATCGGTATGTAGGAAAGCTTTAGAGGACCACAAACCCCAATTTCCGGACCGGAGCCAGCGATTCACCTCCCACTGCATCTGGTCCTGGGTCTGAGTCTCTCGGTGCATCTTGTGCGCCCCCTGGTGGAGCCACGTGCCCCAGCAGGGAGGTTTGTGTCTGGGTTCACCCTGAGGGCCTTCACTCTGTCTCTGGCACAGTAATACAAGCCCGAGTCTGCGGATGTCAGACTGTTCAGTTGTAGGCAAACTGTGCTCTGGGCGTTATCGCTGGAGATAGTGAATCGGCCATTCGCCCAGCTCGCGTACCATGTGCTACCACCACTACTAATCCATTGGATCCACTCCAACCCCTTCCCTGGAGCCTGGTGGACACATTGCATGTTGTAGCTACTGATGGTGAATCCAGAGGCTTTGGAGGAGAGTTTCAGGGATTCCCCCAGGCGTGACCAGGCCTCCTCCGGACTCCACCAGCTGCTCCTGACACTGGACACCTGGAAACACAAACGTCCTGGTCAGCACACTGTCACTCACCCTCTCTGTGTCTCTCACTCACGTCCTCTCCCAGACTCAGTGCCCCGCATTCCCCATCATTACCTTTGAGCACAGCGACCAGGAGAAGCCAGCGCAGCCCAGTCTCCATGTGAGCGTCTGTGTTGAGTGCGATCACTGAGTGGACACCTGGGAGTCCTGGGGCTGGAGCTCCTGTGCCAGAGCTGCAGGGTGAGGGCTGGGCTGGTTTTCATGGGCAGAGGGAGGCCTATCTGCATGTGCTGCCCCTAGATAGCAGGCATGGGGTCAGACGCCTCAGACAGGACAGGGCCCAGGGCAGACATGTGTGTCCTGGGGGTTTAGGGTGATGGCTATGATAGGATTCTGATCAAGTCAAATTTTACATTATTAATATTTTTAAAAAGTTGAAGGCGAATGCCTCATTTCACTTTAATATGTGTGTATTCTTAATATGCAGTGTTAGCAGTTTCATGCCCTTCATTTTTAAAGTAACCGTTGGTTCATTATTAACTATTCTAATGATATTGAAACAGTGACAGAGAGAGAAGGAGTGAGAGAAACATAAATGTTGAGACATCTAGGAGTTAGACTTTCTAAAACCTGGAGCAGAAAACTGTGTGTCCCACGTTGGCGGTAGGGTCTCATTCACTTGTAGGGTCATCTACAGTTTCCCATGATGCATTATCAAGAAAGAGTATTGCAATCTGTTAGGCTGGGCTCAAGCAACACTCTGATGGGAACACGGGTGTCTCTAGTGGGTACTTAGCCAATTTTGTCCTAGTGCCTGCTGCACACTTTTAAACAGATGAAAGGCTGCAAGTGGATTCGTTAACTATGATTTGTTTCTTTATTCATCCATTGCCTTAGTTTAAAACTGTTCCTGAACACAGAACACTGTATGTGTTAGTGGTGTGTAGTGTGCTATTGGAATCTGTGTGTCGTAGAAATGGGCACAGATCAACTCACTGTCATGCACATTTCCACCTCCTTTCCATCACTCTGTGTTGGGAGGCCTGGAGGCCTCAGTTCTAGTTATTTGTGGAACATGATCTGGGTTCTAGTGAACTGAGGCAGCCCACTGAGGCACAGAGCATAATTATTCCTCCCTTTGAGTGGTGCTTTGTGCCCTGGTAACAGCCGTCCCCTGTTCCCCCCTCTTCCTCATGTCTAGTAATCATGACTCTGATTTGAGGTCAAGCACTGGGTGTGAAGTCACTGTGCTACAATTCACCCGCAGTCCTGCATTCAGGTAATGCAGCTTTTTTTTTTTTTTGACAGGCAGAGTTAGACAGTGAGAGAGAGAGAGAGAGAGAGAGAGAGAGAGAAAAGTCCTCCTTTTTCCATTGTTTAACCCTCAATAGGCGCTGCGGCCAGCGAGTTGTGACTGGTGCACCGCGCTGATCTGAAGCCAGGAGCCAGGTGCTTCTCCTGGTCTCCCATGTGGGTGCAGAGCCCAAGGACTTGGGCCATCCTCCACTGCACTCCCGGGCCACAGCAAAGAGCTGCACTGGAAGAGGAGCAACCGGGAGAGCATCCGGCGCCCCGACCGGGACTAGAACCCGGCTGCCGTGCTGCAGGAGGAGGATTAGCCTATTGAGCAGTGCGCTGGCCTCAGGTAATGCAGCTTTGATTACAATAGTTCAATCTGCAAAAAGCAAGTGTGCATAACACAGTGAATGGATTCTTTCACATTTGGACATGGAATATTATTCAGTACTAAGAAGGAGGTCATTCTGTCATTATGAAATCGTGGGTCAGGCTGGAGCCTAATATGCTAAAAGAAATAATCCCAGTACATGTGGACACACAGTATGTGACATTAGTTATATATACAGTCCACAAGCTTGAACTCACAGAGGTAGGAAGTGCAAAGGAGATCACTGTCTACCATGACCCAAGGGTTTGTCACCTTCCAGCCCTGTGGGAAACTGGGGCAAGTTCCAGGGTCCTGGTTTCTGGCTGAGCCATCCCAGCCTATACAGCCATTCAGGAAGGAAATCTGTGGAAGGAAGATTCTCTCTCCATCTGTTGGTCTCTTCCTCTCTTGCTATAACACTGCCTCTCAAACAAAATATATAGATATTAAAATAAATGAAAGATTAATTATCCATATCATTAGAAGCCTATATGCAAATGTTGAATAAACACAGAGAAGTGAATCCCAAGGAAAGAAATCAATTGCTTAAATGCAGTGACTGATAAGGTGGTGACAGGAGCAGCACTGGAGTTAGCATGTGGGATTGCTGCCTCCCATGTCAGGTTCTTTAGTGCTGCATCCTAGTTTGGTTCTGGTGGCCATAGGTGAAGTTCCAAGTACTCCCTTTTGGAGACCTGGACAGAATTCTAAGCCCCTGGCTGTCACATGATCCAACTGAAGCAGTTGTAGCCCTCTGGGAATTGACCAGGAGTTAGAAGATCACTGTCAGTCTCAGTCTCTTTGTGGGTTTAGACAAATACATAAAGACAAATTTTAAAATAAAATCTACAAATTTTAAATGTATATTATATCTATAATTTTAAGAATGATATAAAAGCAAACATATAAAATGCCATAAATCTCAGATCATCATGTATGTACAGTTTAGAAGCACAATGAGATGTCCCATCCTTCATGTTAGAATGAGTATTACCAGACAAGCCAGAGCTGACAATTCTTGTGAAGGAAGAGAGATGACCACTCTGGTTGCACAAGGCTGGAGTCAGGTAAATTAGTAAATCCATTATGGAAAGTCATCAAAAACTGAGACATACAGTTATCACAGGATCTTCAAACAGCATTTTGGGTAGCAGGAATGTGAAATCCCAGGGAGATGTGCATAGGATTCACAGTCTCTATAGAAAATACAACTGCAGTTCCATGTGCAATTAAAGCAGCGTCGTTCACGAGTATTCACACATATAATCCAGTGAAATTTTCATGGAAGAAGGAATCAATAATGGAAGAAAAGGGCATGGAACAGAGGAGACATTGGAGCAAGGTCAGAGTTTCAGTCCCACAGGATCCACACACTGAGGATCTACTGTACAGCATGGTGACAGCAGTGAAGTGAATATTGGGTCTACGGAATTCCAAAACAGGAGACAACTGGCCGGCGCCGCAGATCACTAGGCTAATCCTCCACATGCAGCGCCAGCACCCTGGGTTCTAGTCCCGGTTGGGCGCCGGATTCTGTCCCGGTTGCCCCTCTTCCAGGCCAGCTCTCTGCTGTGGCCAGGGAGTGCAGTGAAGGATGGCCCAAGTCCTTGGGCCCTGCACCCACATGGGAGACCAGGAGAAGCACCTGGCTTCTGCCTTCGGATCAGTGTGCTGCGCCGGTCTCAGCGCACCAGCCGTGGTGGCCATTAGAGGGCGAACAAACGGCAAAGGAAGACATTTCTCTCTGTCTCTCTCTCTCACTGTCCACTCTACTTGTCAAAAAAAAAAAAAAAAAAAAAAAAACCAGGAGACAACTGACATCCTAGCATGGAAACATGTGGATTTTGTGATGAACATGTCAATAAGAATGACAACACATAATTGTACCTCATATGTATATATGAAATTAATATTTATCTGGCCGGCGCCGCGGCTCACTAGGCTAATCCTCCGCCTTGTGCCGCCGGCACACCGGGTTCTAGTCCCGGTCGGGGCGCCGGATTCTGTCCCGGTTGCCCCTCTTCCAGGCCAGCCCTCTGCTGTGGCCAGGGAGTGCAGTGGAGGATGGCCCAGGTGCTTGGGCCCTGCACCCCATGGGAGACCAGGAAAAGCACCTGGCTCCTGGCTCCTGCCATCAGATCAGCGTGGTGCGCCGGCCGCAGCGCGCCGGCCGCGGCGGCCATTGGAGGGTGAACCAACGGCAAAGGAAAACCTTTCTCTCTGTCTCTCTCTCTCTCACTGTCCACTCTGCCTGTCAAAAAAAATAAAAAAAAAAAATTAATATTTATCAAACATTTATAAAAATAAAATGGCTAAAACGGAAAATGCTGGTGTTGTGCTTCCCAATGTTTTATGGAGTTGATAAATGAAGGCAGTGCACTCAAGGCTTGGCAGCTGGAACCCAGGAGCATGGAACTGCATCAGTGTTCCCACCTTGATGATGGGGCCTCATAACAGATCCATCATCTACTGTCTTCCAGGTGCACTGTCAGTACAAGTATGGGAAAGCGTGCAAATGGGCTGTGTCCAGAATTTTGATATGCAGCCTGGGGGACTCCCTCTGTATATTAAAGAAAGCCTCCAAATGGATTGATGATGCCAGTCAGCATAGACATGGAGTGAAGAGCAGGGACTATGGACACATGGTCTAAGACTGGCTCTTCCTGCAGCTGTGATTCAGCCTCAGGACACTGGTCATCATGCTGGAGCCACAGACACAGCTCCCCGTGATGTGGACTCCAGCTCCAGAGTGCACAGCCACTGTGTGTCCCACTTTCTGCTCTCCCTCAACCACAACAGGTGCAGGGGATCTCACGACACTGGAGCAGAACCAGATCAGCTGGAAGGGCACACCCAACACTTTCCATTCAGTTATGACCTTGACTGCTGATGTCCAGTGCATTTCCATCCTGAGTTCAGGCAGGGAGCCCCCAGGAGGGTCCCAGGACCTAGAGGATGAGGAAGTCCCTGTAGGCTTCCCAGGTGCCTGCAGAAGCTCAGCCTGAGACACAGCTGAGCTGCAATACATTCCTGAGTGCTGTGACATTCACACAGGGACCACAGACTGTTCCAGGATTAAAGGGGAAATGCAGGTCGGGTTAACGTCTGCAGAAAGTGAGTGTGGATCACCCACATGTAGAGTCAAAGGTTGGTTCAGTGCACACTTGCTGGTTGTGGCAGGAGAGGGATGAGTGGAATAGTTGCTGTTTAACAGATCAACGGCCCTGTCTCAGCTGTCCCTGGTTATACAGGGAAAACTGAAACTGTCCAAGGCTTTCAGTGCCCTGAGGGTGCTGTCCGGAGTCAGGTTGGAAGAGATTCAATAGTGTCCTCAATATTCCCACATCTCTGATCCTGGTGAGCACAGTCGCTGTCCATGTACTAAATCGTTCAATTAGGACTTCTTCCTTTTACATCAAAGTTTCTCCCCGTCATTGAAGTTGGGAGGGACAGAATCAAAAAGTAGAATTCTTCCCTCAAAACTGTTACAGGAGAGCAAACCCCAATTCCTGACAGGAAACCAGGGCTCATCTCCCTCTGCGCCTGTGCAGGACCAGAATCTGGGCTCAGTGCGTCTTGTGCGCCCCCTGGTGGAGCCGCGCGCCCCTGCAGGAGTTTGGTGTTTTGGCTCAGTGTGAGGGCCCCTCACTGTGTTTCTTGCACAGAAATAGGTGGCCGTGTCCGAGGCTGTCAGACTGGTCATTTTCAGATCCACCGTGCTCGAGGTTTTGGAGATGGTGAATCGACCATTCACCCAGCTCGCGTAGTATGCGCTACCACTACTACTAATGTATCCGATCCATTCCAGCCCCTTCCCTGCAGCCTGGCGGACCCAGCTCACTCCATAGCTACTGAGGGAGAATCCAGAGACTGTGCAGGTGAGTGTCAGGGTTCCTCCAGGCGTGACCAGGCCTCCCCCGGACTCCTCCAGCTGCTCCTGACACTGGACACCTGCAAACACAGACGTCCTGGTCAGGAAGCTGTCACTCACACTCTCTGTGTTTCTCACTCACGTCCTCTCCCAGACTCAGTACCCCGCGTTCTCCATCATTACCTTTGAGCACAGTGACCAGGAGAAGCCAGCGCAGCCCAGTCTCCATGGTGAGTGTCTGTGTTCAGTGTAATCACTGAGTCCTGGGGCTGGAGCTCCTGTGCCAGAGCTGCAGGGTGAGGGCTGGGCTGGTTTTCATGGGCAGAGGGAGCCCTATTTGCATGTGCTGCCCCTAGATAGCAGGCATGGGGTCAGATGCCTCAGATAGGACAGGGCCCAGGGCAGACGTCGTGTCCTAGGTTTGTAGGCTGATGGCTATGATATGATTCAGATCATATGAATGTTTATGTTATCATAATTTTAAAAGATTGAAGGCAATGACCTTGTTTCATTCTAATATGTGTGTACCCTTAATATCCAGTGCTAGCAATATCATGTCCCTCATTTATTTAAATAACCATTAGTTCTTTATCATCTATATGAAAGACATTGGTACAGTGATAGAGAGAGAAGGGGTGAGAGAGACAGAAATGTAGAGATGGACAGAAAAGGTGACAATGGGAGATTTCTGCCTTTGGGTTGACAGCCCCAGACATCCCAAATGCCTATGACCCCTAGGAGTTAGTCTTTCTGAACCCTGAAGCAAGAAACTGTGTCTGTAATTCAAACATCGGTGGTAGAGGCTCCTTTGCTTGTAGCATCATCTACAGTTTCCCATGATGCATTATCAGGAAAAAGTGTGGGAAGCCGTGAGGCTGGGCTCAGTCAGTTCTCTGACGGGAACACAGGTGTCCCTATTGGGGACTTAGCCAATTTTGTCCTAATGCCTGTCACCCACTTTTAAACAGATGAAGGACTTCAAGTGTATTTTTTTAAGGTTAACTGTGTTTTGTTTCCTTATTCATCCATTGCCTTAAAGTTTAAAAACTATTTAAACTATTTAAAATTGTTCCTGAACACAGAACACTGTACATGGTGGTGGGGTTTGTGTGCTATTGGAATGTGCATGGTAGAAATGGGCACAGATGAACTCACTGTCATTCACATTTCCACCTCCTTTCCATCACTATGTTGGGAGGCCTGGAGACCTCAGTTCTAGTTATTTGTGGAACCTGTCATGGGTTGTGGTGAACTGAGTCAGCCCACTGTGGTGTGGGCAGAATTATTCCTGCCTTTGGTGGTGCTTTGTGTTCTGGTATCAGCCGTCCCCTGTTCCCCCCTCTTCCCTGTGTCTAGTAATAATGACTCTGAGTTGAGGCCAAGCACTGGGTAGAAGTCACTGTGTCACAATTCACGCCCAGTCCTGTGTTCAGGTTGCAGCTTTGTTCCCAATAGTTCAGTTTACAAAGAACAAGTGTGCATAAAACCGTGAATGGATTCTTTCCCATTTGGACATGGAATATTATTCAGTATTAAGAAGGAGGTTGTTCTGTCATTAGGAAATGTGGGTCAACCTGGAGCATACATACTAAAAGAAAAGATCCAGGTACATGTGGACACACAGTATGTGACATTAGTTATATATGCAGTCCACACGCTTGAACTCACAGAGGTAGGAAGTGCAATGGTGATCACTGTCAACCATGACCCAAGGGTTTGCCACCTTCCAGCCCTGTGGGAATCTGGAGGAAGTTCCAGGCTCCTGACGTTAGGCTGAGCCATCTCCAGCCTTAGAGACATTCATGAAGGAAACCTGTGGAAGGAAGATTCTCCCTCCATCTGTTTGTCTCTTCTTCTGTTGCTATAACACTGTCTTTAAAATAAAATAAATAGATACTTAAAATACATTGAAGATTAATTATACATATGATTAGGGGCCTGTTTCCTAATGTTCAAAGATCTCAAGCAACTGAATCCCAAGGGAAGAAATCAATTGTTTACATGCAGTGATGATAAGGTGGTGACAGGAGCAGCACTGGAGTTAGCCTGAGGGATTCCTGCTCCTGTATCAGGATGCTTAGTGCTGCGTCCTACTTTGGTTCCAGTTTCAGATTCCTGCCTAAGCACACTCTGGGAGGCTGTAGATGAGGTACCAAGTAGTCTCACGTGGGAGACCTGGACAGAATTACAAGCACCTGGCTGTCACCTGACCCAGCTGAATCTTTTGTAGCCATCAGGGAAGTGACGCAGGAATTAGAAGATCACTGACAGTCTCAGTCTCTCTGTGGTTTTGGACAAATACATAAAGACAAGTTCTCAAATAAAATGATAAATTTTAAAATTTATATCATTTCTATAAATTATTAAAAGAACATATATAGACAGACATATAAAATGCTATCAATTTGGGACCATCATATATGTCCATGTTAGAAGCACATTGAGACATCGCATCGCTCCTGTTAGAATGGCTATTATCAGACATACCAGAGCTGACATGTTTTATGGAGGTAGAGAGAGATGATAACCCTGGTACAAGTCTGTGTCAGGTTAATTAGTAAAACCATATGGAAAAGCATCAAAAATGAGAAACAATTATTACATGATCTTCAAACACCATTGGATGGTACAATGAATATGAAATCCCAGGGAGGTGTCCACGGAATCTGCAGTCAGTCGGAAACAAAAAAAGTAGAATTATTCCCTGAAAAGTGTTAAAGGAGAGGAAACCTCAATTCCCTGACCTGAAACCAGGGCTTCATCTCCCTCTGCACCTGTGCAGGACCCGAATCTTGGTTCAGTGCGTCTTGTGCGCCCCCTGGTGGAGCCTCACGTCCCTGCAGGGAGGTTTGTGTCTGGGCTCAGCCTGAGGACCCTCACTGTGTCCCTTTCACAGAAATAGACTGTTCATTTGCAGAGAAACCGTGTTCTGGGCGTGTTGCTGGAAATGGTGGATCGGCTTCTCGCCCAGCTCGCGTAGTATGTGTTACCACCACTACTAATGATTCTGATATATTCCAGCTCCTTCCCTGGAGTCTGGCGGACCCAGCCCATGCTGTAGCTACTGAGGGAGAATCCAGAGGATGTGCAGGTGAGTGTCAGGGATCCTCCAGGGTTGACCAGGCCTCCTGCAGACTCCTCCAGCTGCTCCTGACACTAGACACCAGCAAACACAGACGTCCTGGTTAGGGCACTGTCACTCACACTCTCTGTGTCTCTCACTCACGCCCTCTCCCAGACTCAGTGCCCCGCGTTCTCCATCATTACCTTTGAGCACAGTGACCAGGAGAACCCAGCGCAGCCCAGTCTCCATGGTGAGCGTCTGTGTTGAGTGTGATCACTGAGTGGACACCTGGGAGTCCTGGGGCTGGAGCTCCTGTGCCAGAGCTGCAGGGTGAGGGCTGGGCAGGTTTTCATGGGCAGAGGGAGCCCTATTTGCATGTGCTGCCCCTAGATAGCAGGCATGGGGTCAGATGCCTCAGACAGGACAGGGCCCAGGGCAGACGAGGGTGTCTGGCGTCTTAAGTAGCCGATTAATGCCATGAGACCTGGAAATTGTTGTGAGATAATGGACAGAAAAGCATTTCATTCATCTTTTTAAAATTTTTATAAATATATATTTATTTGGAGGTAGAGTTATAGACAGTGAGAGAGAGACACAGAAAGAAAGCTCTTCCTTCTGTTTATTCCCTCCCCAAATGGCAGCTACAGCCAGCGCTGTTCCAATCTGAAGAGATGAGCCAGGTGCTTCTTCCTGGACTCCCATGTGGGTGCAGGGGCACAAGAACCTGGGCCATCCTCCACTGCCCTCCTGGGCCACAGCTCAGAGCTGGACTGGAAGAGGAGCAACTGGGACTAGAACCTGGCACCTGTATGGGATGCCGGCACCGCAGAGAGAGGATTAGCCAAGTGAGCCCTGGCTCGGGCCCTTAATTTATATTTTGAACATTTATTTATTTATTTGAAAGTCAAAGTTACACACGGAGAGAACTAGAGGCAGAGAGAGAGAGAGAGAATGAAAGAGAGAGAGAGATGGAGAGAGACACAGAGAGAGAGCGCGCAATCGTCTTTCCTCTGGTTCACTTTCCAATTAGTCACAACAGCTAGACCTTAGCGACTTGGAAGCTAGGAGCCAGGAGCTTCTTCCAGATCCCCATGCGGGTACAAGGAACCAAGGACTTGGGCTATCTTCTACTGCTTTCCCTGGCTGTAGCAGTGAGCTGGATTGGAAGTAGAGCAGCTGGGACTTGAACCGGTGCACATGTGGGACGCCAGTACTGCAGATTTGGTCTGCAACATACTATGTCCCAGCACCGGCCCCACCTTTACGTTTTTACCCTCCAGACACAGGGCCCGAGGTGGAGAGGCTGGTTCTTGAGCCATCACTCCAACACAGGGTGTGGGCTCCCAACAAGGGCTCAGCTCACTGCACAACAGTGCCTGCCCCTGTGTTGTGTCTGCACAAGCACAGAAATGTGATACTGGCATGAGGGATACCTCCCTTGAACACGTGCACAGTTACTGAAGGAATCACAGACAGGCTGTGCTGTGTCCAGGGGCTCTAGTCTGGTAGGAGGCACCTCCACACTCTACACCTCTGTTCCTCACACAGGACTTCCCACTCCACCTAACAGCTCCAGGAGCGATGTGCGCTCTGTACCGTCATTGGTTGTGGTTGTCCAGTTTACCTAATGAATTTGTTAATGTGCTGTGAAGGGTTGAAATAGTGAGTTATTCGTGTATATGATGTTAAATTGTGACTGGGTGGGATTTATGTAAGAGCAGTCTTTGAAGATAGTGGCACATGAATGTGTTTCTTCCAAATCTGAAGTCGAATGTCATTGAAATAACTTTTTTTAAAAAAAGCAATGCATGGCTTTTTAGGTTTTCATGTGTGTGTTAAGAATTGAGTACACATCAAAACACCTGTGTGCTGGATATTAACACCAATGAAATATCAGTTATGGACCAAAAAGTGCCAGTCCGTGAACTCCCACCCCAAAAGTTCACCAGTCTCATACTTTAGCTGGTGTGTGGCACATTGGGTGAAAGCCCTGGCCTGAAGCGCCGGCATCTCAAATGAGTGCCGGTCTAGTCCTGGCTGCTTCTCTTCCCATCCAGCTCTCTGCTATGGCCTGGGAAGCAGTAGAAGATGGCCCAAGTCTTTGGGCCCCTGAATCTACATGGGAGACCCCAAGAAGCTCCTGGCCCTTGCCTTCGGATCGGAACAATTTTGGCCATTGTGACCAACTGGGGAGAGAACCAGTGGATGGAAGACCTCTCTCTGTGTGTCTCTACCTCTCTCTGTAACTCTGTCATTTAAATAAATAAAGTAAATAAAATAAATCTTTTTTAAAAATTGCCAAATCCTGCTGTTGCTTACAGGGAATACGAAGTCTGAGGGATGTGTCCAAGCGATCTGAGGGCGCCATGTCTAGACATTTGCAGTCCCATCTCCAACTACAGTGACCTCATTCACAAGTTAGTTCATGAACATGGAGCACTTTTGCTGGATTCTGTTTTTGACAGAGAGATGCACAGGGGACCAGGTTTCATGCAGGTGTATATCAGTGTGGTGTTCCACGTGCTGGTGTCTGTCTGTCTGTTCTTCACAATTTCTCTGCTGGGCAATTTGCTTCCCAATGCTGTCGAGTTGTGATAGATACAGAGGCAGCCCCACATGTTGAAAGTGTGTGGTGAGTGCGACTCACCTGTGCCTCTCTCACTCTTAATCACAACTACGCCAAGAGCAAATATCACATCCCACAGTGCTGCCCACTGTCCCTGTGTCACCCTGCCCTGGCCCACCTCCTCCAGTCACATTAAGGCCTGAGCCCTTTTGGGCTCCTTCACAACAGATTTCATCCAGTTCAGTGCTGAGCATCATGTAGGTTTGCCAGGGGCAGAAGTTGAAGGCACTGAGTTTCCAGGTCCTGTAGGGCACAGGTGAATGAGGGTTTCTTAGTTTTTAACCAAAATATCTGAAAATCTGATAAGAGTAAAACTGAAATAAATTAGAGTAAGTATATTGTATTTTGCACAAATGTGCAGCACATTAATCTTAACTCGGTTATCAAATTTTATGGATATAAGATAAATAATAAAATGAAAGTTGCATTGTTTAAGATGTGCACCTCCCCCAAGGGAGTAAAAGGGTCTCACATGTGACTCTGGCACCCAATACCAGATTCCTGTTCCTGCAGCCCCAGGAACCACAAATGTATGGGAGGGTCTCTCTAAGGTTCATAGTCCCTTCAATGCAGGCAGAACCTTCATGGACTTGTCCCCTCCCTAGAGCCCCTCTCAATGGGATCACTGGGTGGTGAGATCCCTACATGCATGATGGGAGGCTCCGTGCATCAAGTATGGAGGGTAAGTTCCACCTAACATGCAGCCTTCAGCTGCTCAGTTGGAGAGACCACACACACACACCAAGCAGTGCTGGCTCTGCTCACGGCTCTGCAGGAACAGCATCCTCAGCCTCAATACCCCAGACCCTGCTCCTCTGTGTCCACTGAGTAGGAAAGTGATTCACCTGCAGGAGGAAACCATCATGACCAATGTCCTGGTGGGATCTTGTAGAAAATGTTCGTGAGCAGAGTCCACCACAGACACTGTGCCAGCACTGATCCCCCAAGACACAGAAGTCTGCATCTTCAGGGGATGGCTCCACCCCCAAAGTTGAGGACTGGGGAGGAGAAGCATGACACGTGGGGAAGTGACAGTCGGGGACAGGGTCCAGCAGCATAGAGAGAGAGGACCTGGTGGAGGGTTGGGCTCTTCCTCTGCAGGAGGGTAAGGACAGGTGGAAGGGCCACACTGCTGGGACCCAGTGCCTGCAGGAGAGAACTGAGTCAGGAGGTCTGATCAGGTCTCCTTGCCCCAAGGACCCCCACACTGACCACCACTGAGTAAAACTAGCACAGGTGCCTGGGAGATGTGGAATGGTGTCGCCTCTGGGGAGTGCATCCAGTGATGACTCCCACCATGAGTGGATTCAACGTCAGGGCCTCATGGAGGAAGCTGAGGTCTCCAGTGCCCTGAACAGAACCACACGGAATGCTGGGAACAGCTTGCTGGGGGTGGATGTGGTTTGTCCTCACAGCTTCAGTGCTGAGCATGGCCCCAATGTAACAGCACTGACAGCGGGTGCACGATCTGGATGTTTACATGGAAAGCATGGAATAACAGGATCTGACATCAGATGCAAAGTCCATTGTACAACTACTGGAAGGAAACATGGGCAGAATCTCCCTGATAGTGGTCTGTCCATGATTTCCCTTTTAGATCTCCAGAGTTCAGGCAACGTAAGAAAACCTTTTCAGAAGATGCTGCATAAACTACAGAGCTTCTCTACTGCAAGTGGACCAATGAGAAGTGAGCAGCCTACACACAAATGGAAGTAACTATTTTCATATAGAACGTATGATCAGTAGCCTGTATCCCAAAGGAACAAAAGGACTGTCTGCATGAGCTGTGTTTAAAACTGGCCCTGAGTCTTCTAAAGTCTCAAAATACCTGTTTTACACAACTGGCTTCATCCTGAACAACAGGTTCTGTGTCATCAGGCCTACAATGCGTGTGGAAGGAAACCTCCCTCCTCTGCCTGTGGCAGAGTGTGTCCTCAAAGGTGTGTGTGTTTTGGAGTGATTCCAGGGTGACTGTGGGAGAAGTGGGGGAGCTCTGCGAGTGAGGCCTAGTGGGATTTGTTCACTTCTGGGGAATCTGCTCTTGGAGGAGATCACAGTAGATCTCCTGGGTCCCCAGCTTCAGCACAGAGCACAGTGCTGCTAGAGTCAGCCCTGGTCTCGTCTGATGTCCTGTGTGGGGATGGGGTCCCTCCCATCCCTGTTCACAATATTAGGATGCCTGAACACTGTATGATGTTCACAATATTAGCATGCCTGATGGCACAACATTCTCACTGTCTAATCCTGGATGTCAGCCTCTACGGCTGTGAGCTCCACACGCCTCCCCTCTGGGGTACTACATTTGGAACCAACATGCGGAAAAAAAAAAAAAACAGGTGCATAGCAACATACTAGCCACTCATCTGTTCCCACCTGAAACAGAGACTCTCCTTTGTCTCCAAATTTAGACAGAGCCACTCCAAATTAGTCATTTCTACTTCAGCTGAGAGAATTGCTTCAGTTTCTGTAAGAATCCTACATGAGAGAACAATTGCATTTTTGCAGGAGACATTTTGTAAACACATGGGGTTGATGCAGTTATCCTGGTGAAGAGCAGAAAATTTGTTCATTCCTGGTGATGATAAAGTTGAGAGTTGAAGGACAATTTTGCTTCCACAGAAGGAGGAGCATGGCTGAGAACAGGTGCGGGCAGTCCCTGGAGGAAGGAGTCGGGGTCTCTGGACACACAGTCTCTGGGGCAGGCCCTTCATGCAGCAGGGATGCAGCTCCAGGGCTGGATCATTGGTGGGCTCACAGGGACACAGTCCAGAACCACCTGGACTCTAGTGCAGACTTCACTGGGCTGTCCCACCTGCTGGTCTCCCTGAGATGGAGACAAGGCCAGCAGAGTGTGGGGAACAAGACCTCTCCACACCCAGTGTTTTCCATGAGTCTGACCCCTTGCACTACCAACGGCCACCTCTGCTTGCAAATGAGAGCAGGTCCGGGGATCCCAGGAGACGTGAGTGAGGAAGAGCAAGCAGGATTTCTAGGAGCCACAGCCTGAGCCACCCCTGAGCTGCAGGTTAATCCCTGACCTGGGGTTTGGAGCACGTGGACCTCAACCTGTGAGTTCAGGGTGAGGAAGTGAAAGGGAGACGAGGGCACAGCTGCAGAGAATGGACATGGGAGCCCCAGGGACCAGGACCACGGGGTCAGCTCTGTCCCTCGGGGGCCCAGCTGTGCAGGAGTGGAGGGCATGGATGTGAAACACTGCAGCATCCATAGCCCCTGACCGGCTCTACACTGCCCCTGGGCTCTCAGCAGGGTCCCAGATGACGTCATCAGAGAATTCCACGGAGAGCTCCTCTTTGATTTGGACAGGAAAAGCCTCCCCGGGTGCCCAGAGCTTAGTCAGGTCTCAGATGCTGTGGACCCCAAAGATGTCATTCATTCTTCCAGAAACGACTCCATTTTCTTCATGTGACATCTTCCCGTGATACCAAAACTTCTGCTCAGTGATCGGTGTTAGGGACAGAATCATCCTTCCAGATCGGAACGTAGGAAACAGTTACAGGACCACAAACCCCAATTTCCTCAGGAGGACCAGGGATTCACCTCCCACCACATCTGGGAATGGGTCTGAGTCTGCTCAGTGCGTCTTGTGCGCCCCCTGGTGGAGTTGCGCGCCCCTGCAGGCAGGTTTGTGTCTGGGCTCATCCTGAGGGCCCTCACTGTGTCTCTGGCACAGAAATAGGTGGCCATGTCCGCTGTTGTTGGACTGTTCATTTGCAGATTCACCGTGTTCTGGGGGTGGTGAATTGGCCATTCACCGAGCTCGCGTAGTCTGTGCTACCACTACCAGCATAAATGCATCCAATCCACTCCAGCCCCTTCCCTGGAGCCTGGCGGACCAAGCTTACTCCAAAGCTACTGAGGGAGAACCCAGAGGCTTTGCAGGTGAGTTTCAGGGATCCCCCAGGCTTGAACAGGCCTCCCCCGGACTCCTCCTGTTGCTCCTGACATGGGACACCTGCAAACACATATGTCCTGGTCAGGACACTGTCACTTACACTCTCTGTGTCTCTCACTCATGTTCTCTCCCAGACTCAGTGCCTCGCGTTCCTCATCATTACCTTTGAGCACAGCGACCAGGAGAAGCCAGCACAGCCCAGTCTCCATGGTGAGCGTCTGTGTTGAGTGCAATCACTGAGTGGACACCTGGGAGTCCTGGGGCTGGAGCCCCTGTGCCAGATCTGCAGGGTGAGGGCTGGGCTGGTTTTCATGGGCATAGGGAGGACCTATTTGCATGAGCTGCCCCTATATAGCCAACCCTGGAGTAGATGTCTCAGACAGGACAGGGCCCAGGGCAGATGTACATGTCCTGTGGGTGTAGGCTATGATAGGATTCAGATAATATGAATTTTTTATGTTTTATTGTTTTTTCATTTTAGTATGTGTGTACCCTTAGTATCCAGTGTTAGCAATATCATGTCCTTCATTTTTTAAATAACAATTGTTTCATATTATCTATTGACCTCTCTATCATCTATATGAAAGACATTGGAATAGTGATAGAGAGAAGGGGTGAGAGAAACACAAGTGTAGTGATGGACAGAAAAGATGAAAATGGGAGATTTCTGCCTTTGGATTGACAGCCCCAAACTCCCCAAATGCCTACAACATCTAGGAGTTAGCCTTTCTAAAACCTGGAGCCCAGAACTGCATCTGTGTTTCCTTTGTCGGTTGTAGGGGCTCTATCGCTATAGCGTCATCTGTAGTTTACCACGATGTGTTATCAGGAAAAAGTGTGGGAAGCCGTGTGGCTGGGCTCAAGCAGCACTCTGATGGGAACACGGGTGTCCCTAGTGGGGACTTTGCCAATTTTGTCCTAATGCCTGCCGCCCATATTTACACAGATGAAAGACTGCAAGTGGATTCATTTAAGGATACTATGTCTTGTTTCCTTATTCATCCATTACCTTATTTTAAAACTGTTCATTAACACAGAACACTGTGCATGTTAGTGGTGTGTAGTGTGCTATTGGAATCTGTGTGTTGTAGAAATGGGCACAGATCAACTCACTGTCATTCACATTTCTACCTCCGTTCCATCACTTTGTGTTGGGAGACTGGGTGTCCTCAGTACTGCTTATTTGTGGAACATGTCGTGGGTTGTAGTGAACTGAGTCAGCCCACTGTGGTGGGGGCAGAATTATTCCTTGCTTTGAATGGTGCTTTGTGTCCTCGTATCAGCCATCCCCTGCGTTCCCCCTCTTCCCTGTTCTGTAACCATGACTCTGAGTTCAGCTCAAGCACTGGATAGAAGTCACTGTGTCACAATTCACCCACAGTCCTGGGTTCAGGTAATGCAGCTGTGTTCACAATAGTTCAGTCTACAATAAAACCAAATGTGCATAAAATGGTGAATGCAGTCTGTTACATTTGACATGGAATATTACTCAGTGTTAAGAAGGAGGTTGCTCTGTCATTAGGAAATCATGGGTCAGCCTTGAGCATAATATGCTAACAGAAATAATGCAGGTACATGTGGACACATAGTATGTGACATTAGTTATACATGCAGTCCACAAGCTTGAACTCACAGAGGGAGGAAGTGCAATGGAGATCACTGTGTACCATGACCCAAGTGTTTGTCTCCTTCCAGCCCTGTGGGAAACTGCAGGAAGTTCCAGGCTCCTGACTTCATGCTTTTGCAGCCCCAACATTGTAACCATTCAGGAAGTGAAGCAACGGATTGAGATTCTCTATCTGTTGGTCTCTTCCTCTCTTGTTATAACACTGACTTTAAAATAAAATAAATAGATACTTAAAATAATTGAAGATTAATTATACATATGATTAGGAGCCTATTTGCTAATGTTGAATGATCTCAAGCAACTGAATCCCAAGGGAAGAAATCAATTGTTTAAATGCAGTGATGATAAGGTGGTGACAGGAGCAGCACTGGAGTGAGCCTGTGGGACTCCTGCCTCCCCTGTCAGGATGCTGAGTGCTGTGTCCTAGTTTGGTTCCAGTTTCAGTTTCCTGCCTAAGCACACTCTGGGAGGCCATAGGTGAAGTTCCAAGGACTCCCACGTTGGACACCTGGACAGAATTCCAAGCACCTGGCTGTCACCTGACCCAGCTGAATCTTTTGTAGCAATCGGAGAAGTGACCAGGCATTGGAAGATCACTGTCAGTCTCAGTCTCTTTTTGGACACATACATACATACAAATTTTAAAATAAGTGAAATAATATCTATAAACTTTTAAAGACGTTATATAAAGGGAAACATACAAAATGCTGTAAACCTGGGAACAGCATGCATATCCCTGTTAGAAGCACAATGAGACATCCCATCCCTCTGGGTAGAATGAGAATTATCAGACAATCCAAGGCTGACAATTCTTGGGGAGGCAGAGTGAGACGACAACCCTGGGACAAGGCTGGGGTCAGGAAAATTAGTCAAAATGTTATGGAAAATCGTCAAAAACTGACAAGTACAATTACCACAGGATCTACAAACACCATTTCTGGGTAGAAGGAATATGATATCCCTGGAGGTGTCCACTGGATCCACAGTCACTGTGGCAAAGACATCTGCAGTTCCATGTTCAATTAAAGCAGCGCCAATCTCGAGGCCGGTGCCGCGGCTCACTAGGCTAATCCTCCGCCTAGCGGCGCCGGCACACCGGGTTCTAGTCCCGGTCAGGGCGCCGGATTCTGTCCCGGTTGCCCCTCTTCCAGGCCAGCCCTCTGCTGTGGCCAGGGAGTGCAGTGGAGGAAGGCCCAGGTGCTTGGGCCCTGCACCCCATGGGAGACCAGGAAAAGCACCTGGCTCCTGGCTCCTGCCATCGGATCAGCGCGGTGCGCCAGCCGCAGCGCGCCAGCCGCGGCGGCCATTGGAGGGTGAACCAACGGCAAAAGAAGACCTTTCTCTCTGTCTCTCTCACTGTCCACTCTGCCTGTCAAAAAAAAAAAAAAAAAAAAAAAGCAGCGCCAATCTCAATAGTTCACACATATAATCCATGGAATTTTCATGGAAGAAAGAATCAACAATGGAACAAATGTACAAAGCTACATTTTACCAGGAGTTTATATGGCAGTAAAGTGGAAGAAATTCTGTATTTTGGACAACTTGGATGATCCTAGAGAATAATGTCCAAGGATAATGTGTCAGGATAAGTACACTCTGAAAACCATCAAGGCCAAGAAGACAAATAATATGAGATGCTGGTTACATGAGATAAAAAGGATGAACTCACAGAGGCAGGATACAATGGTGAGACCAAAGTCTGAGCGAGGGAGGAGCAGAGGAGACGCTGTTCAAGGTCAGAGTTTCAGCCCGACAGGGTCCACACATTCAGTGATCTATTGCACAGGATGGTGACAGCAGTGAAGGGAATATTGTGTCTGTGGAATTCCAAAACAGGAGACAAATGCCATTCTACCATGGAAACATAGGGTTTTCTGAGGAGCTTGTCAATAAATCTGTGCTCTGGGCATTGTTTCTGAAGAACATGAATCGGCCATTCACAGTGTTTGCATAGTATGTGCTACCACCATTATAACTATTAGCTGCGATCCACTCCAGCCCCTTCCCTGGAGCCTGGCGGACCCAGTCCATTGCATGGTTAGAGTGTGAATCCAGAGGCTTTGCAGGAGACTACTAACAGAAACAAACTGCCAACTACAGGGCTCACAGCACGTGCAACAAATAATGGAGAAAAATATACTCCACTACTACATGCCATTTATGAAAAATCACTGGTGCATTTATACACTGAGAACAAATTTGCAGAAAATGGAGAAAACATCACAGTGGTTTAGCATGTGAATCTTCCGCCTGTGATGCCTACATCCCATACTGCTGTCTGTTCTTATTCCAGCTGCACTTCCAATCATCTCTTGTTGATGCACCTGGGAAAACAGACAAGCATGGTCCAAGTGATTGGGCCTCTGCACCCATGTGGGGACTGGGAAGAAACTCCTGGATCTAGGTGTCAATGTCATTTTGGGGAGTAAACCAGCAGATGGGAGAGTTTGTCTCTGGGTCTTTCCCTCTCTGTGTGTAACACTGACTTTCAATAAATAAATAAGTCTTTTCTAAAAGATTGCATATGTAGTATCAACAAACTTTTAAAGTCCTGGAGGAAATTTATCAACAGGCTGAATGATGTCCACATAACAATATTATTGTTTTTCAATTTTGAATTTATTTTGTATTTTTTAAAATTTATTTTTAAGGAATAAAAATGTCATAGTACAACTTTAGGAATATAGATATTCTTCCCAGCATTTCTGCCCTCCCACTTACATTCCCACCACCTTTCTCATCCCTCTCCACTTCTCAGTTCAGTTTTCCAATAAGATTCCCTTTAAGTTGGTACACAGATTCAAGATCAAGATTCATCATCAAGATTCACTTGTATTGCTACACAGAAAACCAGCTCTGTACTATGTAAAGATTTAAACACACACACACACACACACATATCCAAGAACTGTTTGAGAACTGGTTTACAGTTAACTCTCATAATAGAACTCATTGAGGATGGAGGTCCTGCATGGGGAGTTAGTGCACAGTGAGACCAGTTGTTAATTTAACAATAAACACTCTTACGTATGATGTCAGTGACCACCTGAGATTCTTGACATGAGCTGCTTAGGCTATGGAAGCCTTTTGAGTCCACAAACTCTGATAGTGTTTGGACAAGGCCATGAGCAAAGTGGAAGTTCTCTCCTCCCTTTAGAGAAAAGTACCTCCTTCTTTGAGGCCACTTCTACTGCCTGAGGTCTCAGTCACAGAGATCCTTTAGGCAGAACATTTTTGCCACAGTGTCTTGGATTTCATGCCTGAAATGTTCTCATGGGCTTTTCAGCCAGACCAGGAAGTCTTAAGGGCTGATTATCAGGTCATAGTGTTACTTAAAGCGATTATCATTCTATGAGTCTGCTGTGTAGACTTCTCCTCATGTTGGAACATTCTCTCCTTTTAAATTCTATCTCTTCTTATTACCAGGCACTTGATCCTATTTATATGATCACTTTAACACTTAATCCTATCTATGTGTTCACCTTACACTTAATGTAATCACTTTAATTAAGTTTCATGGGACTTGGAGTCCCACAACAAAATTTTAAATTGTGTGTTTAGGTCTGTGCTGTCCTGTGCGGGTGTTTGTGAGACTCGGCTGTGCGGCCATGGCAGAACCGCAACCTGCGTCCAGCGGCCTCACCGACGAGGCCGCCGCTAGCTGCTGCTCCGACGCACACCCCAGCACCAAGGATTTTTTAATGCAGCAGACCATGCTATGAATTAAGGATCCTAAGAAGTCATTGGATTTCTATACTAGAATTCTTGGAATGACGCTAATCCAAAAATTAGATTTTCCTTCTATGAAATTTTCACTCTATTTCATGGCATATGAGAATAAAAATGACATCCCCAAAGATAAAAATGAAAGAGTAGCATGGGTATTTTCCAGAAAAGCTACCCTTGAGCTGACACACAATTGGGGCACTGAAGATGACGAGACCCAGAGCTACCACAATGGCAATTCAGACCCTCGAGGATTTGGTCACATTGGAATTGCTGTTCCTGATGTGTATGGTGCCTGTAAAAGATTTGAAGAACTGGGAGTCAAATTTGTGAAGAAACCAGATGATGCTAAAATGAAAGGCCTGGCATTTATTCAAGATCCTGATGGCTACTGGATTGAAATTTTTGAATCCTAACACAGTCACAAGTATCATTTAATCGTGTGGGAATGGTGCTCTGAGACGGCAGTGAGACGGAGATAAGAAAGAAAGCAATGCAGTTCGAGATGCTCAGATTCCAGAAGGCTTTGGGACTGATGGATCATTGCCCCAATTCAACTTTTTCTTCATTTTATGTCCTTGGATGTAGTCACGTGACTTGACTTGTTGGGTAATAATTAGAACAATTCCCTTCAGAAACTGCATTTGCCTTCTTCTGTCTCCTAAATATTGCTTCTCTTAAAATCTTCCTGTGCATCATTTAAAAAACATTTGCCATATTTTTGTTGTAGTTATCTTCTGGGGTTTCAGTTCCTTAGGAATAGCTTTTCATGATGGAAAGTAAAGAACACTGAACAACAACAAAAAAAAAATTGTGTGTTTAGAAGTAAGTCCATAGGAATATATGCACTTTACAGTTAAAAAATTCCTCTTCCTGCTCTTACTCCCATTCCTATTTTTTACTGAGATCAATTTTCAATTGACTGTACGTGCATACGATGGACTGAATGTTACATAAATTCTTCAACAAATAGTAGGAAGAAAAATAAACAAACAAACAAAAAAACAAACAAACAAAAAACTGTCCCTCGACAGTCAAGAGAAGGGCAGCTCAAGTCTTCCCTTCTCGAAGTGTCAATTTCACTTACCTAGGTTTCCTTTTGGGTGCTCTATTAGGTCTCACCTATCAGCAAGAACATGTGGTATTTGTCCCCGGGGTACTGGCCTTTTTCACAAAGTATGATCTTTTCCAGATTCATGCATTGTGTTGTGAATAACCGGATCTTATTGTTTTTACCACTGTGTAGTATTCCATAGTGTACACATCCCATAATTTCTTTATCCAGTTTTTGGTTGATGAGCATTTAGTTTGAATCCATATCTTAGCTATTGTGAATAGAGCTGCAATAAGCATGGAGGTACAGGTATCTTGTGTGTAGTGAATTCATTTCCCTTGGGTAAGTTCCCAGGAGGGGGATTCCTGGGTCATATAAGGTAGGACTATATTCAGATTTTTGAGATATCTCCATAGTGTCTTCCATAGTGGCTTTACCAGTTTGCATTCCCACCTACAGTGGATTCAGGCACCTTTCCCCACAACCTCGCCAGCGTTTGATGTTTGTTGATTTCCGTATGAAGCCATTCTAGCTGGGGTGATGTGAAACCTCCTTGTGGTTTGATTTGCATTTCCCTGACAGCTAGTGATGCTGAACATTTTTTCATGTGTCTGTGTTGGCCATTTGGACTTCCTCTTTTGAAAAATGTGTAAGTCCTTGGCCCATCTCTTAACTGGGTTGCTTGTTTTGTTTTTGGAATTTCTTCATCTCTTTGTAAATTCTGGTTATTAATCCATATCCATTGCATAGCTTGCAAATAATTTCGCACATGCTGTCAGATGCCTCTTCACTTGCCTGAGTGTTTCTTTTACCACACAGAGAATTCCCGATTTGATATAATCCCATTTATTAATTTTGGCTTTGACTTCCTATGTCTCTGAGGTCTTTTCCAAGAACTCTTAACGTGTGCCAGTGTCTTGAGGGCTTCCCTAATGTTCTCTACTAATTGGATGGTGTGGGATCATAGGTGTTTATATTTAATCCTTGTTGAGTGGATTTTTGTATAAGGTGTAAGATAGGGGTCTTAGCAGGCACCGTGGCTCACTAGGCCAATCCTCTGTCTTGCAGCGCCGACACACCGGGATCTATTCCCGGTCAGGGCGCCGGATTCTGTCCCGGTTGCCCCTCTTCCAGGCCAGCTTTCTGCTGTTTCCAGGTAGTACAGTGGAGGATGGCCCAAGTGCTTGGGCCCTGCACCCCATGGGAGACCAGGAGAAGCACCCGGCTCCTGCCATTGGATCAGCGCAGTGTGCTGGCCACAACACGCCTGCCAAGGTGGCCATTGGAGGGTGAGCCAACGGCAAAGGAAGACCTTTCTCTCTGTCTCTCTCTCTCTCACTGTCCACTCTGCCTGTCAAAAAAATAAAAATAAAAATAAAAATAAATAAAAAGTGAAAAGGAATCTGAAGATTACCTGTACATTTTAATGACATAGTTGTGGTATGAAAAAATGATCTTGCTAAAATAGCCAAGCTACCGTGTGATTCACAGATTCAATGCATTTCCTGTCAAACACCCTGTATTCTTCACAGGAAGAGGATTAAAATTCTGGAATTCACAAGAAAATTTCAGGGTAATGATGACTGAACAGTCTTGAGAAAAATAGCAAAGCAGGAGGCTTCATCCTAGCTGAGCTGAAATCAGACCTGGTGCTGGGATAACATAGACACCCACAGCCGTGGAGCACAACAGAAACGTAGAAATAAAAAAACACATTCTCAGAAAACTGATTGCATGCATGGTGCCACACACAGAATGGGGGATGGGTATTCTGTCATACATGGGGTTGGGGAAACTTGAATGCACTTGAAAATAATTCAGTTATGTGGTCATCTCACACCAGATACAGAAACAGAGTGAGCTTGAAAAATACCTAAAAAGCAAGACCTGAGACTGTAAAGTTCTAGAAGAAAACACTGGACAAAAGCAAGCTGACATTGGTTTGGGCAATGACATTTTGATAATCTCCAAAGTACAGGCAACCAAGCAAAAATAGGCAAAAGATAATGGATCCAACTACAGAGCTCCTGTGTAACAAAGAGAGTGATTGAAGAACCAGGAGTCGCCTGCAGTTGGGCAGAAAGTATTTTCCGATCACACCCATGGGGGCCAATGTTGTGGCCCTGCAGGTTAAGCTGCCATACCTACTATGCATGCATCACACAGGAGCATGGGTTCAGATTCTGCTTGCTCCACTTCAAATCCAGCTCCCTACTAATGGATCTGGGTCAAAGATGACCCAAGTGCTTGTCCCCTTCAAGCCATGTGGGAAACCTAGAGAATGTTCCTGGGTCCTGGCTTCAGCCTCAGCCATTTCCAGCCTTTGCAGCCATTCAGGAAGGAAACCAGTGGATGGAAGATTCTCTCTTCATCTCTTTGGGTGTTTCTCTCTTGCTATAAACTGCCTTTGAAATAAAAGATATTTAAAGTAAAAGACAGATGCTTACACATATGCTTAGGAGCCTAGATCCAAATGTTGAATGACATCTTACAACTGAATCACAAGGGAAGAAATCAATTGTTTAAATGTAGTGACTGATTGGCCAGCGATGCAGCTCACTAGGCTACTCCTCCACCTGCTGTTCCGGCATTCCGGGTTCTAGTCCCGGTCGGAGTGTCAGATTCTGTCCCAGTTGCTCCTCTTCCAGTCCAGCTCTCTGCTGTAGCCCGGGAAGACAGTGTAGGATGGCCCAAGAGCTTGGGCCCTGCACCTGCATGAGAGACTGGGAGGAGGCGCCTGGCTCCTGGCTTCAGATTGGCACAGCACGCTGGCTGTAGCGGCCATTTGTGGGGTGAACCAATGGAGGGAAGACCTTTCTCTCTGTCTCTCTCTCTCTCACTGTCTAACTCTGCCTGTCTAAAAAAAAATGTAGTTACTGATAAAGTGGGTGACAGGACTGGCCTTGAAGGTATCATGTGGGATTCCTGCCTCCCGTTTCAGGATGCTTAGGTTTATGTCCAAATTTTGGGTCTATTTCAGACTCTTGCCAATGTGCACTCTGGGAGGCAGTACGAGAAGTCTGAGTTAATCCCATGTGTGAGACCTGCACTGAAATCATACACCTGGCTGTAATCTGACTGAATCCAGCTTTTATGGGCATCTGGGAAGTTACCCAGGATTCAGTAGATCACTGTCTGTCAGTCTCTGTTGCTTTGTCTTTTTGGACAAATAAACACATACAAGTTTTAAAAGAGGTAAAAGTATATCTGTAATTTTTTGAAGAAAATATACAAAGGCAAACGTATAAAAATGCTTTAAATCTGAGATCATCATGCATGTCCATGTTAGAAGCACAACGAGACAGCCCACCCCTCCTGGTAGACTGAGTATCATCAGACATACCAGAGCTGACAAGTCTTGTGCAGGAAGAGAGAGAAGAAAACCCTGGTACAAGGCTGGAGTCAGGTAAGTTAGTAAAGCTTCCATGGAAAACATCAAAAGCTGAGAAATACAATTATCACAGGATCCTCAAACACTGTTGCCTGGTAGAAGAAACATGAAATCCCAGGGAGGTGCCCAGGGGATCCACAGCCACTGTGGCAAACACCTCTGCAGTTCCATGTACAATTAATGCAGCATAATTCACGAGAGCTCACACATATAATCCAGTGAAATTTCCACTGAAGATGGAATGGATAATGGGACAAGTGGAAAGGGTTATACTTTAACAGGAAGTTTATATTGCAGTAAAGAGTAAGAAGGACAGAGCTTCAGGCCAGCAGGATCCACACGTTGAGGGATCTGCTGTACAGCATGGTGACAGCAGTTAAGGGAATATTGTATCTACAGAATTCCAAAACAGGAGACAGATGCCATTCTACATGAGACATGTGCGTGTGGGGAGCAACCGAGACTAGACTAAATTACTGGAACTGCTAAGACTAATTCTATGCATCTGATCTCCCACCATATGGCGCTGAGAGAGAATAAACAACTACCACACAGCTGCCTCACCAATTCGACTAACAAGCTGCAGAAGCTGATCAGCTCCTGATTGGAGGAGAGCAGCATGCTCAGAGCGTGGGGAGAGAACGCCAGCAGAGTTGGGATTGGTGGAAGAGGACTATAAAGGAGGAGAGAGAGACAACATGCAGGAGGAACATCTGAGCAACCCCTGAGAGAGCCAGCCGGCGGTGTGCTGCTCCTTCCCGGAAGCAGGGGGGAGCGGCAGCAAACCCAGGAAGGGCCGGGAAAAGACAACAGCGCAGGGTCCGGTGTCGTTCCTCCACAAGTGGGGGAGCGACAGTGCGTTTTGCGATGAGCATGTCAATAACTCTGACTTCATAATTCCACTCAATTTGATACATTCATTTTTCAACACATATCATTGTACCTCATATGTCTATATTCACTTATTATTCATCAAACAGTCATGACAGGAAAGGGAAGAATGGCAAATAGTGAAAATTCTGTTCTCTAAAACTGAATCATCATCTACTGTCTTCCAGGGTGCATTGTCAGTACAAGTGTGGGAAATGTGTAAATGGGCTCTGTCCAGGACTCTGATATGCAGCCTGCGTGTCTCCCTCTCTAAAACTGATCTAAGACTGCAAATGGATTGATGACACCAGTGAGCATAGACACGGAGTGAAGAGCAGGGACTATGGACACATGGTCGCTGGCACTGGCTCTTCCTGCAGCTGTGATTCAGCCTCAGGACACCGGGCATCATGCTGGAGCCACAGACACAGCTCCCCCTGATGTGGACTCCAGCCCCAGAGTGCACAGCCACTGTGTGTCACACTTTCTGCTCTGCTACACCACAGCAGGTGCAGGGGGTCCCACGACACTGGAGCAGAACCAGATCAGCTGGAAGTGCACACCCAACACTTTCCATTCAGTGATGACCTTGACTGCTATTGTCCAGTGCATTTCCCTTCTGAGTTCAGGCAGGGAGCCCACGGGAGGGTCCCATGACCTAGAGAATGCCTACAGAAGCTCAGCCTGAGACACAGCTGAGCTGCAAGTACATTCCTGAGTGCTGTGACATTCACACAGGGACCACGGGCTGTTTCAGGATTAAAGGAAAAATGGAGATCGGGTATAAAGACTGTGGAACCTGTGGAACAGCCGCCTTTTAAAATAAGATGGTTGGTTCATTTTAGCACACAGGCTACTCTGACAGGAGTTGAGGTTAACAAATCAAGTCTCTGGCTCAGCCTTCTCTGAGTTTTAAGGGAAAACTAAAATTGTCCTAAAGTCGGCAGTGTTTGAGGGCACTGTCCTGAGTCAGACTTGAACACACTCACGAGGTCCTCGGAGAGTCCCACATCTCTGACCCTGATCACCACTGTCATCGTTCACGAACCTGAATTTGTTCATATAGGACTTCATCCTGTCACATCAAACTTCTCTATGTCAGTGAAGTCAGTGGCGGGGACAGAATCATAAAAATAGCAGTCTTCCCTCAGAACTGTAGGAGAGGAAACCCCAATTCCTTGACAGGTAACCAGGGCTTAATTTCCCTCTGCACCTGTGCAGGACCATATTCTGAGCTTAATGCATCGTGTGCACTCCCTGGTGGAACTGTGCATCCCTGCAGGGAAGTTTGTGTCCGGGCTCAGCCTGAGGGCCCCTCACTGTGTCTCTGACACAGAAATACATGGCTGTGTCCTCGTCTGTCAGACTGTTCATTTGCAGAAACACCGTATTCTGGGCGTTGTCGCTGGAGATGGTGAATCGGGTCTTCACGGAGTTCGCGTAGTTTGTGATACCAAACCAAGATAAATGTATGCGATCCACTCCAGCCCCTTCCCTGGAGCCTGGCGGACCCAGCTCATGCCATAGCTACTGAAGTAGATTCCAGAGGCTTTGCAGCAGAGTTTCAGGGATCCTCCGGCTGGACCAGACCCCCTCTGGACTCCTTCAGCTGCTCCTGACCCTGGACACCTGCAAACACAGACATCCTGGTCAGCACACTGTCACTCACACTCTCTGTGTTTCTCACTCACGTCCTCTCCCAGACTCAGTGCCCCGTGTTCTCCATCATTACCTTTGAGCACAGCGACCAGGAGAAGCCAGCGCAGCCCAGTCTCCATGGTGAGCATCTGTGTTCAGTGCACTCACTGAGTGGACACCTGGGAGTCCTGGGGCTGGAGCTCCTGTGCCAGAGCTGCAGGGTGAGGGCTGGGCTGGTTTTCTTGGGCAGAGGGAGGCCCTATTTGCATGTGCTGCCCCTGTATAGCAGGCATGGGGTTGTGCACTTCAGATAGGACAGGTTTCTGGCAGAGCACAGTGTCCCCTGGTGTTTGGTAGCACAGGTAATGACACAGAACATATGATTCTGTACAGTTATGATTTCAGGACATCTTTGTTTTGATGCAGGTCATTGTGCCTAGTGACATCAGCCAGGGCATGAAGGATGGGTGCCTCTTGTGTTTCTCATGTGTGGAAGCTCACACGCAGGATAAGAAGTTGGTGTTGTGTGTTCCTTGATGTAAGCACTGGGTCCTGGTGGCCATGATGGAATGTCGTGAAAGGGAGAAAGTTCTAGCAGTAACAAACTGCCAACTGCAGGGCTCACAGCACGTGCAAGAAATGATGGATAATAATATACTCCACCACTAGGTGCCATTTATGAAACATCAGTGCTGCATTTGTACACTGAGAATGAATGTGCAGAAATGGAGAAAGCATCACTGTGGTGCAGCAGGTGAATCCACTGCCTGTGATGCCTGCATCCCATAGTGCTGTGTGTTCCTGTTCCAGCTGCGGCACTTCCAATCATCTCTTGCTGATGCACCCGGGAGAGCAGAAAAGCATGGTCCTAGTATTTGGCCCCTGCACCCACGTGGGAGACCCCGAAGAAACTCCTGTCTCCTGGTGTCACTGTCATCTGGGGGATGAACCAGCAGATGGAAGAACTTGTCTCTGTGTCTTTCCCTCTCTCTGTGTAACACTGACTTTCAATAAATAATAAAACTTTTTCTTAAATATTCCATATGTAGTATCAACAAATCTTTTAAAATCTTGGAGAATATTTAGGAACATAACAATATCATTGTTTTTTAACTTTTAATTTTTTAAAATTTATTTTTTAAGGAATACAAATTTCACACGTACAGCTTTAGGAATATAGTGATTCTTCCCAGCATTCCCACCCTCCCATCCACTCTCTCACCCCTCCTCCTCCTCCTCTCACATTGCCATTCCCATTCTCCATTAAGATTTATTTTCAATTAACTTTGTACACAGAAGACCAACTCTATACTATGTAAAGATTTAAACACACACACACACACACACACACACACATCCAAGAACTGTTTGAGAACTGGTTTTACAGTTAACTCTCATAATAGAACTCATTGAGGATGGAGGTCCTGCATGGGGAGTTAGTGCACAGTGAGACCTGTTGTTAATTTAACAATAAACACTCTTACATATGATGTCAGTGACCACCTGAGCCTCTTGACATGAGCTGCTTAGGCTATGGAAGCCTTTTGAGTCCACAAACTGTCAGTATTTGGACAAGACCATAAGTAAAGTGGACATTTTCTTCTCGCTTTAGAGAAAAGTACCTCCTTCTTTGAGGCCACTTCTTTCCCCTGGGTTCTCACTTACAGAGATCCTTTAGGCAGAACATTTTTGCCACAGTGTCTTAGATTTCCATGCCTGAAATGCTATCACAGCTTTTTAGCCAGACTAGGTTGACTTAAGGGCTGATTCTGAGGTCAGAGTGTTACTTAAAGCGATTGTCATTCAATGAGTCTGCTGTGTGGACTTCTTCCCATGTTGGAACTTTCTGTCCTTTATAATTCTATTTATATTATTACCAGGCATTGATCCTATTTATATGATCACTTTCACAATTTATCCTATCTAAATCTTCATGTTAACACTTAATATGATCACTTTAACAATTATGATGACGTTTTTACCACTAAGCTATTGGGACTTGGAGTCCCACTCATGTTTTTAAACTGCACCCTCAGAAGTAAGTCTGTAGGAAAGTATGCAGAACTATACAGCTTTGCAGTTACCAAATTCCTCCTCCCATGCTTATTTCCATCCTTATTTTTTACTGGGATCAATTTTCAATTGACTTTATGCACGTATGATTGACTCTATGTTAAGTAAAAGTTCAAAAAATAGTAGGAAGAAAAATAACCAAAAACAAAACCAAAAAAAAAAAAAACACCTGTTCCTCGACAGTTAAGACAAGGGCAGTTCTAGTTATCCATTCTTAAAGTATCTATTTCACTTCTCTAGATTTCCTTTTAGGTTCTCTGTTAGTTCTCACCTATCAAGAAGAACATGTGGTATTTGTCCCTTTGGGACTGGCTTATTTCACCAAGTATGAGCTTTTCTTGATTCATCCATTGTGTTGCAAATAACTGGATTTCATTGTTTTTACCACTGTGTATTATTCCAGGTATAAATATCCCATAATTTCTTTATCCAGTTTTTGGTTGATGGGCATTTAGGTTGATTCCATTTCTTAGTTATTTTGAATTGGTTGCAATAAACACGGAGGTACAGATAACTTACTTTGGGTAGTGAATTCATTTCCCCTGGGTAAATTCCCAGGAGTGGGGTTCATGGATCATATAGTAGGTCTATATTCAGAGTCTTGAGGTATCTCTATACTGTCTTCCATGGTGGCTTTACCAGTTTGCATTCCTACCAACAGTGGATTAGGGCACCTTTTTCCACACATCCTCATCAGCATTTGTTGTTTGTTGATTTTTGTATGAAGCTGTTCTGGCTGGGGTGAGGTGAAACCACATTGTAGTTTGGATTTGCATTTCCCTGACAGCTAGTTATCCTGAACATTTTTTCATGTGTCTGTTGGCCACTTGGACTTCCTCTTTTGAAAAATGTGTAAGTCCTTGGCCCATCTCTTAACTGGGTTATTTGTTATGTTGTTGTGGAGTTTCTTAATCACTTTGTAGATTCTGGTTATTAATCTATATCAATTGCATAGCTTACAAATAATATCTCCCATTATGTAAGATGCCTCTTTACTTTCCTGAGGGTTTTTTTTTTTTTTGCTATACAGAGACTTCTCAATTGGATGTAATCCTATTTATTAGATTTGGTTTTGACTGCCTATGCCCCTGAGTTCTTTTCCAAGAACTCTTTGCCTATTCCAATGTCTTGCAGCATTTCCCAAATGTTCTCTAATAATTGGATATTGTAGGGTCATAGATTTACACCTTTATTCTATGTTGAGTGGATTTTGTGTAAGGTGTAAGATAGGGGTCTGAAAATCTGATAAGAATAAAATTCAAAGTAAAGTAGTGTAGGTATATCATATTTGACACAACTGTGAGTATATCAGTCTTAACTGTGTTATCAAATTTCATGGAAATACAGGAAATAAAACATTAAAATTTGCACTGTTTGAGATGCGTTCGTCCACCAAAGGAGAGCCTGTGTCTCATGTGTGTCACTGGCTCCCAATACCACTTTCCTGCTCCTGCAGCCCCAGGAATCAGAAGTTTATGGGAGGACATTTGGGCCCTGTCACTCTTGTGGATGTGCCGGATTGTTGTCCGGAATCTGGGTGAGGCTGGGAAGCAGAGCTGGCCAGAGTGACACTTGGGAAAG
The DNA here is from genome assembly GCF_964237555.1 of Oryctolagus cuniculus. Classification (NCBI taxonomy): domain Eukaryota; kingdom Metazoa; phylum Chordata; class Mammalia; order Lagomorpha; family Leporidae; genus Oryctolagus; species Oryctolagus cuniculus. Next base: position 49,428,448 of record NC_091451.1, read on the forward strand.
TGCAGTGCATGGGAGTGTCTTTCTCTCTTTTTCTTTGCCTCATATGGGAATAACTGAAAGTTAAAACTTGAGTTACTGAAGGGTCTCTCTAGAGGTCGTATTCCCTACATGCAGGCAGCAACCCTCATGGCCTTGTCCCCTCCCTAGAGCCCCTCTCAGTTGGATCACTGGGTGGTGAGATCCCTACATGCATGATGGGAGGCTCCGTGCATCAAGTATGGAGGGTAAGTTCCACCTAACATGCAGCCTTCAGCTGCTCAGTTGGAGAGACCACACTCACACCAAGCCGTGCTGGCTCTGCTCACGGCTCTGCAGGAACAGCATCCTCAGCCTCAATACCCCAGACCCTGCTCCTCTGTGTCCACTGAGTAGGAAAGTGATTCACCTGCAGGAGGAAACCATCATGACCAATGTCCTGGTGGGATCTTGTAGAAAATGTTCGTGAGCAGAGTCCACCCCAGACACTGTGCCAGCACTGATCCCCCAAGACACAGAAGTCTGCATCTTCAGGGGATGGCTCCACCCCCAAAGCTGAGGACTGGGGAGAAAAAGCATGACACGTGGGGAAGTGACAGTCGGGGACAGGGTCCAGCAGCAGAGGGAGAGGACCTGGTGGAGGAGTGGGCTCTGCTGTGCAAGAGGGTAAGGGCAGGTGGAAGGGCCACACTGCTGGGACCCAGTGCCTGCAGGAGAACACTGAGTCAGGAGGTCTGATCAGGTGTCCTTGCCCCTGGCAACCCCCACAATGACCACCACTGATTAAAACCAGCACAGGTGCCTGGGAGCTGTGGAATGGTGTCGCCTCTGGGGAGTGCATCCAGTGACGACTCCCACCATGAGTAGATTCAATGTCAGGGCCTCATGGAGGAAGCTGAGGTCCCCAGTGGCCCTAACAGAACCACACGGAATGCTGGGAGCAGCCTATGGGTGTGGATGTGGTTTGTCCTCACCCCAACGTAACAGCACTGACAGGGGGTGCATGGTCTTGATGTTTACATAAAAAGCATTGAACAACCAGGATCTGACATCAGATGCAAAATCCATTGTACAGCTACTAGAAGGAAACATAGGGCAAAATCTCCCTGATAGTAGTCTGGCCTTGATTTTTCTTTTAGATCCCCAAAGTTCATGCAATGTAAGAAAACATTTTCAGATGATGCTGCATAGACTACAGAGCTTCTGCACTGTAAGTGGACAGATGAGAAGTGAGCAGCCTACACACAAGGGAAGTAACTATTTACATACCATATGTATGATGAATAGCCTGTATCCCAAAGAAATAAAAAGGAAATCTCTGTAAGCACTGGATAAATAAAATGAGCTGTAAAAATAAAATGAACAGTCTCTATCAGCTGTTATTTATATAAATAAAAAAATTGTGTGTTTAGAACTGGTCCCAAGTCTTCTGCAGTCTCAAATAACTATGATAGACAATTAGCTTCTTCATCCTGAATGACAGGTTCTGTGTCATCAGGCCTACAATTGGTGTAGAAGCAAACCTCTCTGATCTGCTTGTGGCTGAGGTGTGTGTTTTAGCTGAGCTCCCAAGATGACCACAGGAGAAGTGTGGGAAGCTCTGCGAGTGAGGCCTAGTGGGATTTGTTCATTTCTGGGGAATCTGCTATGGAGGAGATCACAGTAGATCTCCTGGGTCCCCAGTGCTCAGCCTGAGGGTCCCTCACTGTGTCTCTGGCACAGAAATAGGTGGCCGTGTCCACGGCTGTCAGACTGTTCATTTTCAGATCCACCGTGTTCTGGGCATTGTGGCTGGAGATGGTGAATCTGTCATTCACCGAGCTCACATAGCCTGTGCTACCATAATCAGGATAAATGCATCTGATCCACTCCGGGCCCTTCCCTGAGAATGGTGGACCCAGCAAATCCAGTAGCTACTGAAGGTGAATCCAGAGGCTTTCCAGATGAGTTTCAGGGATCCTCCAGGCTGGACCAGGCCTCCCCCGGAATCCACCAACTGCTCCTGACACTGGACACCTGGAAACACACATGTCCTGGTCAGGACACTGTCACTCACACTCTCTGTGTTTCTCACTCATGTCCTCTCCCAGACTCAGTGCCCTGCATTCCACATCATTACCTTTGAGCACAGCGACCAGGAGAACCCAGTGCAGCCCAGTCTCCATGGTGAGCGTCTGTGTTGAGTGTGATCACTGAGTGGACACCTGGGAGTCCTGGGGCTGGAGCTCCTGTGCCATATCTGCAGGGTGAGGGCTGGGCTGGTTTTCATGGGCAGAGGGAGGCCCTGTTTTCATGTGCTGCCCCTATATAGCAGGCATGGGGTCTGATGCCTCAGACAGAACAGTGCCCAGGGCAGATGTGGTGTCCTGTGGTGTAGGTTGATGGCTATGATAGGATTCAGATCATATAAATCTTTACATTATCATTGTTGTTTAAACAATTGAAGGCAATGACCTTGTTTCATTTTAATATGTGTGTATCCTTAATAATCCAGTGTTATCATGTCCTTCATTTTTAAATAACCATTGGTTCATTTTTAACTATTTGAATAACATTGGAATAGTGACAGTGAGAGAAGGGGTGAGAGAAAGAGAAATGTAGAGATGGACAGAAAAGGTGACAAAGGGAGATTTCCACCTTTGATTGACAGCCCCAAACATCCCAAGTGCCTACAACACCGAGGACTTAGCCTTTCTAAAACCTGGAGCCCAAAACTGCAACTTTGTTTCCCACGTCAGTGGTAGGGGCTCATTCACTTGTAGTGTCATCTACAGTTTTCCAAAATGCATTATCAGAAAAAGTGTGGGAAGTCGTGTGACTGAATGATTCATTCTGATGGGAACACGGGTGTCCCTAGTGGGGACTTTGCTGATTTTGTCTTAATGCCTGCCTCCCACTTTTAAACAGATAAAAGACTGCAAGTGGATTCTTTTAAGGTTAACTATGTTTTGTTTCCTTATTCATCCATTGCCTTATTTAACACTCGTCATGAACACAGAACACTGTACATGGTAGTGGGGTGTAGTGTGCTATTGGAATCTGTGTGTTGTAGAAATGGGCACAGATCAACTGAATGTCATTCACATTTCCACCTCCTTTCCATCACTCTGAGTTGGAGGGGCCTGGAGGCCTCAGTTCTCATTATTCATGGAATCTGTCGTGGGTTGTGGTGAACTGAGTCAGCCCACGGTGGTGTGGGCAGAATTATTCCTTCCTGCGAGTGCTTTCTGCCCTGATATCAGCTGCCCTGTGTTCCCCCTCTTCCCTGTGTCTAGTAACCATGACTCTGAGTTCAGCTCAAGCACTGGATAGAAGTCACTGTGTCACTATTCACCCGCAGTCCTGGGTTCAGGTAATGCAGCTGTGTTCACAATAGTTCAGGCTACAATAAAGTGAAATGTGCCTAAAACAGTGAATGCAGTCTGTTACATTTGACAGGGAATATTATTCAGTGTTAAGAAGGAGGTTGTTCGGTCGTTAGGAAATCATGGGTCAGCCTGGAGCATAATATGTTAACAGAAATAATGCAGGTAGATGTTGACACATAGTATGTGACATTAGTTATACATGCAGTCCACAAGCTTGAACTCACAGAGGCAGGACGTACAATGATGATCACTGTGTACCATGACCCAAGTGTTTGTCCCCTTCCAACTCTGTGGGAAACTGGGGGAAGTTCCAGGCTCCTGGCTTCCGGCTCAGGCATCCCAGCCTTTGCAGCCATTCAGGAAGAAAAGCAGTGAATGGAAACTTCACTCTCCATCTGTTGATAGCTTTCTCTCTTGCTATAACACTGCCTTTCAAATAAAATAAATACTTAAAATAAATGAAACATTAATTATACATATGGTTAGGAGCCTATTTCCAAATGTTGAATGAACTCAAGCCACTGATCCCAAGGGAAGCAATCAATTTCTTAAATGCAGTGATGATAAGGTGGTGACAGGAGCAGCACTGGAGTGAGCCTGAGGGATTCCTGCCTCCCATGTCAGGATGCTGAGTGCTGTGTCCTAGTTTGGTTCCAGTGTCAGATTCCTGCCTAAGCCCTTCTGGGAGGCAGTAGATGAAGTTCCAAGTACTGCCATGTGGACACCTGGACAGAATTCCAAGCACATGGCTGTCACCTGACCCAGCTGAAGCTTTTGTAACCATCTGAGAAGTGACCAGGAATTAGAAGATCACTGTCAGTCTCAGTCTCTTTGCCTTTTTGAAAAAATATGTAAATACAAATATCAAAATAAGTGAAATAGTATCTTGAACTTTTTAAAAAAGATATAAAGGCAACATATAAAATGATATATTGGGCCCATCATGCATGTCCATAATAGATGCACAATGAGACATCCCATCCTTCCTGTTAGAATGAGTATTATCCTACAATCCAGAGCTGACAATCCATGTGGAGGAAGCTGGAGATAACTCTGGTGCAAGAACGGAGTCATGTAAACAAGTAAAATTATTATGGAAAATCATCAAAACTGAAACAGAATTATCACAGGATCTTCAAACACCATTTTTGAGTAGAAGGAATATGAAATCCCAGGGAGGTGTCCAGGGGAACCACAATCAATGTGGCAAACACCTCTGCTCTTCCATGTTCAACTAATGCAGCATCATTCACAAGAGTTCACACATACAATCCAGTGAAACATTCATGAAGAAAGAATCAACAATGGAACAAATGGACAAAATTATATTTAACAGGAAGTTTATATGGCATTAAAGATGAGGAAATTCTGTATTTTGGACAACTCGGATGATCCTGGAGAATAATGTCCAAGGATAATGTGTCAGGGTAAGTACACTCTGCTAACCATGCAGGACAAGAAGACAAATAATACGTGATGCTGGATACATGGGATAAAAGGATGAAGTCACAGAGGCAGGAAGTACGATGGTGAAGACCAACGTCTGAGCAAGGGAGGAGCAGAGGAGACGCTGGAGCAAGGTCAGAGTTCCAGTCCAACAGGATCCATACACTGAGGATCTACTGTACAGCATGGTCACAGCAGTGAAGGGAATATTGTGCCTAAAGAATTCCAAAACAGGAGACAACTGACATTCTACCATGGAAACATGTGGTTTTCTGATGAGCATGTCAATAAGTCTGACTTCATAAAAACTCAATTTGATACATTTATTTATCAACACATATCATTGTACCTCATATGTCTATGTTTTGGTATTATATATCAAACACTTATGTAAAGGAAATGATTAAATGATCAAAAATGGAGATTCAATACTCTGAATACTGGTGTAGTGCTTTCCAATATTTTCCAATATTTTATGGAGATGATAAATAAATTCCAGTGGACTCAAGCTTGGCAGCTGGAACCCAGGAGCTTGGAACTGCATCAGTGTTCCCACCTTGGTGATGGGGCCTCATAACACATCCATCATCTACTGACTTCCAGGGTGCACTGTCAGTTACTAGTCTGGGAAAGTGTGCAAATGGGCTGTGTCCATCACTCTGATATGCAGCCTGCGTGTCTCCCTCTCTAATACTGATGGAAGTCTCCAAATGCATTGATGACCCCAGTCAGCATAGACATGGAGTGAAGAGCAGGGACTCTGGACATATGGTCTCCGAGACTTGCTCTTCCTGCAGCTGTGATTCAGCCTCAGGACACTGGTCATCATGCTGGAGCCACAGACACAGCTCCCCGTGATGTGGACTCCTGCCCCAGAGTGCACAGCCACTGTGTGTCCCACTTTCTGCTCTGCTGAACCACAGAAGGTGCAGGGAGTCCCACAACACTTGACAGAATCAGATGAGCTAGAAGTGCACACCCAACACTTTCCATTCAGTGATGACCTTGACTGCTGATGTCCAGTGCATTTCCCCTCTGAGTTCATGCAGGGAGCCCCCCAGGAGGGTCCCAGGACCTAAAGAATGAGGAAGTCCCTGTAGGCTTCCCAGGTGCCTGCAGAAGCTCAGCCTGAGACACAGCTGAGCTGCAAGTACATTCCTGAGTGCTGTGACGTTCACACAGGGACCACAGACTGTTCCAGGATTAAAGGTGGCCACATTCTGTGGAAAGTGAGTGTGGATCACCCACGGTTTAAAATAAAATGTCAGTTCAGTTCCGCACACAGGCTACTTTGACAGGAAGAGAGGGAAATAGTTGAGGTTTAACAGACCAGAGACCCTGGCTCATCTGTCTCCAGGATATAAAGGGAAAAGTAAAATTGTCCTAGAGTCGGCAGCGCCCTGAGGACACCAGCACGAGTTAGACTGGAAAAGACTCACAAGGTCCTCACAGATCCCCATGATATCTGATCACGGTGAGGATAGTTGTCAGTCATGAACCCGAAATTGTCACGTAGGACTTCTTCCTTCTATTCAAAGTTTCTATCCATCAGTGAAGTCAGTGGCAGGGACAGAATTGTAAGAGTAGAACCATTTCTTCAAATGTGTTAGAGGAGAGGAAACCCCAATTCCCTAACAGGAAACCAGGGCTTATTGTCCCTCTGCACCTACCCATGACCAGAATATATATTCAGTGCATCTTGTGTGCCTCCTGGTGGAGCCGTGCGGCCCTGCAGGGAGGTTTGTGTCTGAACTCAGCCTGAGGGCCCCTCACTGTGTCTCTGGCACAGAAATAGGTGGCCATGTCCGCGGCTGTCAGACTGTTCATTTCAAGATCCACCATGTTCTGGGCGTTGTCGCTGGAGATGGTGAATCGGCCATTCACCAGCTCGCGTAGTTTGTGCTACCATAACAATCAATACATGCGATCCACTCCAGCCCCTTCCCTGGAGCCTGGTGGACCCAGCACATTGCATTGCTACTGAGGGTGAATCCAGAGGCTTTGCAGGAGAGATTCAGGGATCCCCCAGGCTTCTCCAGGCCTCCCCTGGACTCCACCAGCTGCTTCTGGCACTGGACACCTGCAAACACAGACGTCCTGGTCAGGACACTGTCACTCACACTCTCTGTGTCTCTCACTCACGTCCTCTCCCAGACTCAGTGCCCTGTGTTCCCCATCATTACCTTTGAGCACAGCGACCAGGAGAAGCCAGCGCAGCCCAGTCTCCATGGTGAGCATCTGTGTTCAGTGCACTCACTGAGTGGACACCTGGGAGTGCTGGGGCTGGAGCTCCTGTGCCATATCTGCAGGGTGAGGGCTGGGCTGGTTTTCATGGGCAGAGGGAGGCCCTATTTGCATGTGCTGCCCCTGTATAGCAGGCATGGGGTTGTGCACTTCAGATAGGACAGGTTCCTGGCAGAGCACTGTGTCCTCTGGTGTTTAGTAGTACAGGTAACGACACAGAACATATTATTCTTTCCATGATTCTGTACAGTTATGATTTCAGGACATCTTTGATTTGATACAGGTCTTTGTGCCTAGTGACATCCGTCAGAGCAAGAATAACGGGTGCCTCTTGTGTCTCATGTGTGGACGCTCAGATGCAGGATAAGAAGTTGAGGTTGTGTGTTCCCTGATGTGGGCACTAGGTCTGGGTGGCAGCGAGTGAATATCATGAAGAGGGAAGTTCTAACAAAAACAAACTGCCAAGCGCAGGGCTGAGAGCCCATGCACGAAATGATGGAGAATAATATACTCCACCACTAGGTGCCATTTAGGAAACATCAGTGCTGCATTTGTACACTGAGAATGAATGCGCAGAAATGGAGAAAGCATCACTGTGGTACAGCAGGTGAATCCACTGCCTGTGATGCCTGCATCCCATAGTGCTGTGTGTTCCTGTTCCAGCTGCGGCACTTCCAATCATCTCTTGCTGATGCACCCGGGAGAGCAGAAAAGCATGGTCCTAGTATTTGGCCCCTGCACCCACGTGGGAGACCCCGAAGAAACTCCTGTCTCCTGGTGTCACTGTCATCTGGGGGATGAACCAGCAGATGGAAGAACTTGTCTCTGTGTCTTTCCCTCTCTCTGTGTAACACTGACTTTCAGTAAATAAATAAATCTTTTCTAAAAAATTGCAGTTTCAACATCTTTTAAAACCTTGGAGGAAATATAGGAACAGCATGCATGATGTCCATGTAACAATATTATTTAAAATATTTAAATCTTTTTTATTTTTTAAATTTATTTTTTTAACTTTTATTTATTAAATATAAATTTCCAAAGTACTACTTTTGGATCACAGTGGCTTTTCCCCCTCATAACTTCCCTCCCTCCCGCAACCCTCCCATCTCCTGCTCCTTCTCCCATCCCTTTTTTTTCTGTTTCTTTATTTTTTTAACTTTTATTTAATGAATATAAATTTCCAAAGTACGACTTATTGATTACAATGGCTTCCCCCCATACCGTCCCTCCCACCCGCAACCCTCCCCTTTCCCACTCCCTCTCGCCTTCCATTCACATCAAGATTCATTTTTGATTATCTTAATATACAGAAGATCAGCTTACTATACATTAAGTAAGGATTTCAACAGTTTGCTCCCACACTGAAACATAAAGTGAAAAATAATAGATGTTTTTTTAAATGATGATGAAATCAGATCAGACCTATTGTCATGTTTAATCCCAGTGAGAGACAAGTTGGGAATTGATAATTTCTTTCTTTTTTTTACAGAAGATCAGTTTAGTATGCATTAAGTAAAGATTTCAACAGTTTGCACCCCCATAGAAACACAAAGTGAAATATACTGTTTGAGTACTCGTTATAGCATTAAATCTCAATGAACAGCACATTAAGGACAGAGATCCTACATGAGGAGTAAGTGCACAGTGACTCCTGTTGTTGACTTTACAAATTGACACTCCTGTCTATGGCATCAGTAATCTCCCTATGCTCCAGTCATGAGTTTCCAAGGCTATGGAAGCCCTCTGAGTTCTCCGACTCTTATCTTGTTTAGACAAGGTCATAGTCAAAGTGGAGTTTCTCTCCTCCCTTCAGAGAAAGGTACCTCCTTCTTTGAAGACCTGTTCTTTCCACTGGGATCTCACTCACAGAGTTCTTTTTGCCAGAGTGTCTTGGCTTTCCATGCCTGAAATACTCTCATGGGCTTTTCAGCCAGATCCGAATGCCTTTAGGGCTGATTCTGAGGCCAGAGTGCTATTTAGGACATCTGCCATTCTATGAGTCTGCTGAGTATCTTGCTTCCCATGCTGGATCACTCTCCCCTTTATTTATTCTATTGGTTAGTGTTAGCAGGTACTAGACTTGTTTATGTGCTCCCTTTGACTCTTAGTCCTTTCATTATGATCGATTGTGAACTGAAATTGATCACTTGGAATAGTGAGATGGCATTGGTACATGCCACCTTGATGAGATTGAATTGGAATCCCCTGGTATGTTTCTAACTCTACCATTTGGGGCAGGTCAGCTTGAGCATGTCCCAAATTATACATCTCTTCCCTCTCTTATTCCCACTCTTATGTTTAACAGGGATCACATTTCAGTTAAATTTCAACACTTAAGAATAACTGTGTGATAATTACAGAATTAAACCAGTCATATTAAGTAGAACAGACAAAAAAAATACTAAGAGGGATAATGTATTAAGTTGTTCATTAACAGTCAGGGCTATGCTGATCAAGTCACCATTTCTCATAGTGTCCATTTCACTTCAGGAGGTTTCCTTTTTGGTGTTCAGTCAGTTGTCACCGATCAGGGAGAACATATGGTATTTGTCCCTTTGGGACTGGCTTACTTCACTCAGCATGATGTGTTCCAGATTCCTCCATTTTGTTGCAAATGACTGGATTTCATTGTTTCTTACTGCGGTATAGTATTCTAAAGAATACATATCCCATAATTTCTTTATCCAGTCTACCGTTGATGGGCATTTAGGTTGGTTCCAGGTCTTGGCTATTGTGAATTGTGCTGCGATAAACATTAGGGTGCAGACCTCTTTTTTGTTTGCCAATTTAAACTCCTTTGGGTAAATTCCAAGGAGTGGGATGGCTGGGTCGAACGGTTCCCTCTCCCATCCCTTTCTTATCAAGATTCATTTTCAATTCTCTTTATATACTGAAGATCAGTTTAGTATATATTAAGCAAAGATTTCAACAGTTTACACTCACACAGAAACACAAAGTGTAAAGTACTGTTTCAGTACTCGTTATAGCATTAATTCACATTGTACAACACATTAAGGACAGAGATACTACATGGGGAGTTAAGTGCACAGTGACTCCTGTTATTGACTTAACAACTGACACTCTTGTTTATGGCATTAGTAATCACCCTAGGCTCTTCTCATGAGTTGCCAAGGCTATAGAAGCCTTTTGAGTTCTCCAACTCTGATCTTATTTAGACAAGGTCATAGTCAAAGTGGAAGTTCTCTCCCCCCTTCAGAGAAAGGTACGTCTTTCTTTGATGGCCTATTTTTTTTTCCGCTGGGATCTCACTCACAGAGATCTTTCATTTAGGTCATGTTTTTTTTTCGCTAGAGTGTCTTGGCTTTCCATGCCTGAAACACTCTCATGGGCTTTTTACCCATATCCGAATGCCTAAAGGGCTGATTCTGAGGCCAGAGTGCTGTTCAGGACATCTGACATTCTATGAGTCTGCTGTGTATCCCACTTCCCATGTTGGATAATTCTCTCCTTTATAATTCTATCAGTTAGTAGTAGCAGACACTAGTCCCAATCCTATCATTATGATAATTATGAACTGAAACTGATCACTTTGACTAGTGAGATGGCATTGGTACATGCCACCTTGATCGGATTGAATTGGAATCCCCTGGCACGTTTCTAAATCTACCATTTGATGCAAGTCTGATTGAGCATGTGCCAAACTGTACATCTCCTCCCTCTCTTATTCCCACTCTCATATTTAACAGGGATCACTTTTCAATCAAATTTAAACACCTAAGAATACTTGTGTGTTAATTAAAGACATCAACCAATAGTATTAGTAGAACAAAAAAAATACTAAAAGGGATAAAATATTAAGTTGTTCCTCGACAGTCAGGACAAGGGCTGATCAAGTCGCTGTTTCTCATAGTGTCCATTTCACTTCAACAGGTTCCCTTTTTGGTGCTTGGTTAGTCATCACCGATCAGGGAGAACATATGATATTTGTCCTTTTGGGACTGGCTTATTTCACTCAGCACGATCTTTTCCAGATACCTCCATTTTGGTGCAAATGACCGGATTTCATTGTTTTTTTACTGCTGTATAGTATTCTAAAGAGTACATGTCCCATAATTTCTTTATCCAGTCTACTGTTGATGGGCATTTAGGTTGGTTCCAGGTCTTAGCTATTGTGAATTGAGCTGCAATAAACATTGAAAAAAAGAGCAGACAGCTCTTTTATTTGCCAATTTAATTTCCTCTGGGTGAATTCCAAGGAGTGGGATGGCTGGGTTGTATGGTAGGGTTATATTCAGGTTCTGAGGAATCTCCAAACTGACTTCCATAGTGGCTTTACCAGTTTGCATTCCCACCAACAGTGGGTTAGTGTCCATTTTTCCCCACAACCTCGCCAGCATCTGTTGTTGGTAGATTTCTGTATGTGAGGATTCTATCCGGAGTGAGTTGAAACCTCACTGTGGTTTTGATTTGCATTTCCCTGATGGCTGGTGATCCTGAACATTTTTTCATGTGTCTGTTGGCCATTTGGATTTCCTCTTTTGAAAAATGTCTGTTGAGGTCCTTGGCCCATCTCTTAAGTGGGTTGTTTGTTTTGTTGTTGTGGAGTTTCTTGATCTCTTTTTAGATTCTGGTTATTAATCCTTTATCTGTTGCATGGTTTGCAAATATTTTTTCCCATTCTGTTGGTTGCCTCTACACTTTCCTGTTTTTTTGTTTTTGTTTTTGTTTTTTGCAGTACAGAAACTTCTCGACTTGATGTAATCCCAGTTGTTAATTTTGGCTCTGACAGCCTGTGCCTCTCAGATCTTTTCCAAGAAGACTGTGCCCGTGCGTATATCTTGCAGGGTTTCTCCAATGTTCTCTAATAATTTGATGGTATCGGGTTGTAGAATTAGATATTTAATCCAGCTTGAGTGGATTTTTTGTAAGGTGTAAGGTAGGGGTCCTGCTTCATACTTCTGCACATGGAAATCCAGTTTTCCCAGCACCATTTATTGAATAGATGTCCTTGCTCTTGGAATTGGTTTTAGATCCTTGATCAAAGATAAGTTGGCTGTAGATGTTTGGGTTGATTTCTGGTGTTTCTATTTTGTTCCATTGGTCTATCCATCTGTTTCTGTACCAGTGCCATGCTGTTTTGATTAAAACTGCCCTGTAGTATGTCTTGAAATCGGGTATCGTGATGCCTCCAGCTTTGTTTTTGTTGTACAGTATTACTTTAGCTATTTGAGGTCTCCTGTGCCTCCATATGAATTTCTGCATCATTTTTTTACAGATTTGCGAAGAATGTCTTGGTATTTTGATTGGTATTGCATTGAATCTATAAATTGCTTTTGGGAGAATGGACATTTTGATGATATTTATTCTTCCAATCCATGAGCATGGAAGATTTTTCCATTTTTTGGTATCCTCTTCTATTTCTTTCTTTAAGATTTTGTAATTCTCATTGTAGAGGTCTTTAACATCCTTGGTTAAGTTTATTCCAAGGTGTTTGATTGGTTTGTAGCTATTGTGAATGGGATTGATCTTAGAAGTTCTTTCTCAGCCGTGGCATTGCCTGTGTATACAAAGGCTTTTTTTTGATAGGCAGATAGGTGCAGCCAGTGCACCGCGCTAATCCGATGGCAGTAGCCAGGTGCTTATCCTGGTCTTCCATGGGGTGCAGGGCACAAGCACTTGGGCCATCCTCCACTGCACTCCCTGGCCACAGCAGAGAGCTGGCCTGGAAGAGGAGCAACCGGGACAGAATCTGGCACCCCGACCGGGACTAGAACCCGGTGTGCCAGTGCCGCAAGGCGGAGGATTAGCCTAGTTAGCCGCAGTGCCAGCCAAGTCTGTTGGTTTTTGTGCATTGATTTTATATCCTGCTACTTTGCCAAACTCTTCTATGAGTTCCAATAGTCTCTAAGTAGAGTTCTTTGGATCCCCTAAATAAAGAATCATACCATCTGCAAAGACGGATAGTTTGAGTTCTTCCTTCCCCATTTGTATCATTTTAATTTCTTTTTCTTGCCCAGTGGCTCTGGCTAAAACTTCCAGAACTATATTGAATAGCAGTAGTGAGAGTGGGCATCCCTGTCTGGTACCGGATCTCAGTGGAACTGCTTCCAACTTTCCTCCATTCAATAGGGTACTGGCTGTGGGTTTTTTATAAGTTGTTTTGATTGTATTGAGGAATGTTCCTTCTATACCCAATTTGCTTAGATTTTTCATCATGAAGGGGTGTTGTATTTTATTGAATGCTTTCTCTGCATCTATTGAGATAATCATATGATTTTTCTTCTGTAGTTTGTTAATGTGGTGTATCACATTGATTGATTTGCAAACATTGAACCATCCCTGCATACCAGGGATAAATCCCATTTGGTCTGCATGGATGATCTTTCTGATGTGTTGTTGCATTCTATTGGCCAGAATTTTATTGAGGATTTTTGCGTCTATGTTCATCAGGTATATTGGTCTTTAATTTTCTTTCAATGCTGCATCATTTTCAGGCTTAGGGATTAAGGTGATGCTGGCTTCATAGAAAGAATTTGGGAGGATTCCCTCTTTTTCCATTGTTCTGAATAGTTTAAGAAGAATTGGAGTTAGTTCTTCTTTAAATGTGTGGTAGAATTCAGCAGTGAATCCATCTGGTCCTGGGCTTTTCTTTGTTGGGAGGGACTTTATTACTGATTCAATGTCTGTCTCAGTTATGGGTCTGTTTGGGTTCGTTCAATTTAGGTAGATGGCATGTGTCCAGGAATCTATCCATTTCTGATAGATTTCCCTGTTTGCTGGCACACAGCTCCTTGTAGTAATTTCTGATGACTATTTTTATTTCTGTGGTGTGTGTTGTTACATTCCCTTTTTCATCTCTGATTTTATTGATTTGGGTCTTTTCTTTTTTTGGTTAGATGGGCCAATGGTCTGTCAATTGTGTTAATTTTTTCAAAAAATCAGCTCTTTGGCTGATCTTTTGTAATTATTTGAATTCAATCCTGTTGACTTTTTCTCTGATTTTAATTATTTCTCTTCTTCTACCTGTTTTGGGTCTGGTTTGCTGCAGTTTTTCTAGATCCTTCAGATGCATTGAAAGCTCATTTATTTGGTGCCTTTCCAATTTCTTGATGGAGGCACCTATTGCTGTAAACTTTCCACTTAACATTACTTTTGCTGTATCCCATGAGTTTTGATATGTTGTGTTGTTATCCTCATTTACTTCCAGAAAGTTTTTGATTTCTCTTTTGATTTCTTCTATGACCTAGTGTTCATTCAGGAGCATGTTGTTCAGTCTCCATGTGTTTGCATATGTTCTAGGAATTCCTGAGTTGCTAATTTCCAGCTTTATTCCAATTCTTTTGAATTTGCTGAGACTTGCTTTATGGTCTAGTGTGTGGTCAATCCTAGAATAGGTTCCATGTACTGCTGAGAAGAATGTATATTCTTTAAGTGTAGGATGAAAAGTTCTGTAGATATCTGTTAGATCCATTTGGGCTATAGTGTCGATTAAATCTGCTGTTTCCTTGTTGATCTTCTGTCTGGTTGATATATTTCTGAAAGTGGAGTATTGAAGTCCCCCAGTACTATTGTATTGGAGTCTAAGTCTCCCTTTAAGTCCCTTAACAAATCTTTTAAATAAACTAGTGTCCTCTAATTAGGTGCATATACATTTATAATAGTTACATCTTCCTGTTGAATTGATCCCTTAATCATTATGTAGTGCCCTTCTTGTCTCTCTTAACTTTTTTGTGTTGAGGTTTATTTTGTCTGATATTAATATGGCTATGCCAGCTCTTTTTTGGTTTCTGTTGGCATGGAATATCTTTTCCAACCTTCCACGTTCAGTCTGCATGCACCTTTGTTGGAAAGATGTGTTTCTTGTAAGCAGCAAATAGGTGGGTTTTGTTCCTTAATCCATTCAGCCAGTCTGTCTTTTAACTGGAGATCTGGGGCCATTAACATTCAATGTGATTATTGATAAATAGTAACTTTGCCCTGCCATTTTCCCAAAGATATTTCTAATATAGGCTTTGAACTTCCTGTGATCTTTTACTGGGAGTTTTTCTTCCTTTACCTTCTTTCGTATTGATGGTTGTGTTTCTGTGTTTCTGTGTGTAACACATCTTCAAGGGTCTTTTGCAGGGCTGGACTAGTGGTGAGAAATTATTTCAATTCTGTTTGCTATGAAAAGTCTTTATTTCATCTTCATTCACAAATGAGAGCTTAGCAAGATGTAATATTCTGGGCTGGCAATTTTTTTCTCTTAGCACCTGGGCTATGTCTCGCCATTCCCTCCTAGCCTGTAGGGTTTCTGATGAGAAGTCTGCTGTGAGTCTAACTGGAGATCCTCTGAGAGTAATCTTACGTTTCTCTCTTCCACATGTTAGAATCTCTTCTTCATAATTCACTGTGGTGAGTTTGATTACAACGCGTTGTGGTGAGGATCTCTTTTGGTCACGTTTATTGGGGGTTCTATGTGCTTGGATGTCTCTGTCCTTCTCCAAACCTGGGAAGTTTTCTGCTAGTATCTCACTAAAAAGGCCTTCCAATCCTTTCTTTCTCTCTCCATGCCTTCAGGAACTCCTAGAACCCGAATGTTGTTTTTTTAATAGTATCCTGTAGATTCCCAACAATATTTTTTTTAATTTCTAATTTCCCCTTCTTGCCTTTGGTTTGACTGTATACTTTCCTGTGCTCTGTCTTCTAAGTCCGATATTGTCTCTTCTATATCACTGATTCAGTCTTTAAGGCTCTCAAGTGCGTTTGTCATTAGTTCCATTGAATTCTTCATTTCATTTTAATTTCTCTTCAGTATCACAATTTCAGGTTCTACTAGATTCCTCATTTCATTATGATTCCTCCTTAAGATTTCATTTTCATGAGAGAGATTTTCTATCCAGTAAGGATTTCTGTAGTTCATGAATTTGTTTTTGATAACTTCTAAATATTCTTATCATAAATTTTTGAAATCTGTATCTTGCATTTCTTCTATCTCATCATCTTCATAATCTTGAATTGGAGTGTCATGTTCATTTGGGGGCATCATAATGTCTTCCTTGTTCTTGTTTCCTTGGTTTCTGCATTTGTTGTTTGGTATTGGGAAATATTCTTTGGTTTCTTCTTCTTTTTTTTTCCTTGCTGTGTTGGCTTTTCTCTTTATACTATGACCCTAGATTAAGTGGGCACACAGGGACCACAATGTGTTTTCAGGATTAACGGGAAATAGAGGTCGGGTATAAGTCTGTAGAAAGTGAGTGTGGATCATCCACAGATTAAAAAAACATTATGTGGCCGGCACTGCGTCTCAATAGACTATAATGCTCCACCTGCGGTGCCAGCACCCCAGATTCTAGTCCCAGTCGGGGCGCCGGATTCTGTCCCAGTCGCTCCTCTTCCAGGCCAGCTCTCTGCTGTGGCCCGGGAGTGCAGTGGAGGATGGCCTAACTCCTTGGGCCCCTCAAACACATGGGAGACCAGGAGAAGCACCTGGCTCCTGGCTTCGGATCTGTGAGGTGTGCTGCCTGCAGTGCGACTGTCGCAGCAGCCATTGGGGGGCAAACCAACGGAAAAGGATGACCTTTCTCTCTGTCTCTCTCTATCATGATCCACTCTGCCTGTCAAAAAAAAATGTAGGTTCAGTTCGGTACACATGCTCATTTTTTTTTTTTTTTGACAGGCAGAGTGGACAGTGAGAGAGAGAGACAGAGAGAAAGGTCTTCCTTTGCCGTTGGTTCACCCTCCAATGGCCGCCGCGGCCGGCGCGCTGCGTCCGACGCACCGTGCTGATCCGATGGCAGGAGCCAGGAGCCAGGTGCTTTTCCTGGTCTCCCATGGGGTGCAGGGCCCAAGCACCTGGGCCTTCCTCCACTGCACTCCCTGGCCACAGCAGAGGGCTGGCCTGGAAGAGGGGCAACCGGGACAGAATCCGGCGCCCCGACCGGGACTAGAACCCGGTGTGCCGGTGCCACTAGGCGGAGGATTAGCCTATTGAGCCGCGGCGCCGGCCCACATGCTCATTTTGATGGGAGGAGAGGGATGACTTAGGTAGTTGAGGTTTACCAGAACAAAAACCCTAGCTCTACTGTCCCTGGTTCTAAAAGGAAAACTAAAATTGTCCTAAAGTTAGCAGTGCCCTGAGGGCTCTATCTGAGTCAGGTTGGAAAAGAATCACCAGGGTCCTCAGAGATTCCCAGGATCTCTGATCCTGGTGACTGCTGTGCTTGTTTATGAACCGAAGTTGTTCATTAACGACTCCTTCCTTTCACATCAAACTTTATCACCATCACTGAAGTCATCGGTAGGGTCAGAATAACAAGAGTAGAATTAATTCCTCAAAATGGCTACCGGAGAGGAAACTCCAATTCCCTGACAGGAAACCAGGGCTCATCTCTTCCTGCACCTGCTCAAGACCAGAATGTGCTCTCGGTTCGTCTTGTGCGCCCCCTGGTGGAGCCGCGCGCCCCTGCACGGAGGTTTGTGTCTGGGCTCAGCCTGAGGTCCCCTCACTGTGTCTCTGGCACAGAAATAGGTGGCCGTGTCCGCGGCTGTCAGACTGTTCAGTTGTAGGCAAACTGTGCTCTGGGCGTTGTCTCTGGAGAGAGTGAATCGGCCATTCACCCAGCTCGCGTAGTGTGTGCTACCACTACCAGCATAAATGCATCTGATCCACTCCAGCCCCTTCCCTGGAGCCTGGCGGACCCAGCACATGTAGTAGCTACTGAAGGTGAATCCAGAGGCTTTGCAGCAGAGTTTCAGGGATCCTCCAGGCTGGACCAGGCCTCCTCCGGACTCCTCCAGCTGCTGACACTGGACACCTACAAACACAGACGTCCTGGTCAGGACACTGTCACTCACACTCTCTGTGTCTCTCACTCACGTCCTCTCCCAGACTCAGTACCCCGCGTTCTCCATCATTACCTTTGAGCACAGCGACCAGGAGAAGCCAGCGCAGCCCAGTCTCCATGGTGAGCGTCTGTGTTGAGTGCAATCACTGAGTGGACACCTGGGAGTCCTGGGGCTGGAGCTCCTGTGCCAGAGCTGCAGGGTGAGGGCTAGGCTGGTTTTCATGGACAGAGGGAGCCCTATCTCATGTCTGCTCCTATATAGCAGGCATGGGGTCAGACGCCTCAGACAGGACAGACCCAGACTGAGTAGTGTTACCGGGGCCGTCTGTAGTGCACACTTACGGAACCAGTGATAACTTTGTGCTCTGATTGCACTTTGAACCCTGTCTTAGTCCTTTTATGTGAATGGAACCATAACCTGTATCATGGGTTCACTTAGCTATGGTTCCAGATCAGTGTTACAGGAGAAATCATCAGTAGACTCTGGATGTGTCTCCAACTCCATGTGCTAACAGGAGTCCAGCATCTGCATCTGCCCCCTCACCACAGGACTCAGCTCTGCCCGAGTCCACCCTCAGCACTCACGGGGGCTTCCTGGTGAGGTCTTCAGAACTCCCTGCCAGCAGCAGAACATGGAGCATTTTGCTGGATTCCGTTTTTGACAGAGAGATGCACAGGGACCAGGTTCCACGCAGGTGCATCTGAGTGTGGTGTTCCATGTGCCAGTGTCTGTCTGTCTGTCCTTCACAACTTCTCAGATGGTAAATTTTGCTTCCATGGGCAATGCTGTTGAGCTGTGATAGATACAGAGGCAGCCGCACATGTTGAAAGTGTGCCTGTGTTGAGTGCAATTCAGCTGTGCCTCTCTCACTCCTCATCACAACTTCACCAAGAGCAAATATCACATCCCACGGTGCTGTCCACTGCCCCTGTGTCATCCAGCCCCCGGCCCACCTCCTCCAGTCACATTAAGGCCTGAGCCCCTTTGGGTTCCTTCACAATGGATTTCATCCAGTTCAGCTCTGAGCGACATGCAGGTTTGTTGGGGGCGGAAGGTGAAGGCATTGAGTTTTCAGGTCCTGTGGGGCCCAGGTGAATGAAGGCTTCTTAGTTTTTAAACAAAGTATCTGAAAATCTGATATGAATATAACTTTAAATAAAGCAGAGTAAGTATATGATATTTTCCACAACTGTGCAGTACATTCGTATTAACTGTGTTATTAAATTTCATGGAAATAATAAATTAAAATTTTCACTGTTTAGGTTGCGCTCACCCCTCAAGGGAGTGCCTGCATCTCATATGTGGCTCTGGCCCCCAGTACCAGATTCCTACTCCTGCAACCCCAGGAATCAGAAGTTTATGGGATGATATTTGGGCACTGTCACTCTCGTGGATGCACCTGATTATTGTCCCGAAACTGGGTGAGGCTGGGAAGCAGACCTGTCCAAGCGACACTTGGGAAAGTGCAGTGCATGGGAGTGTCTCTCCCTTTTCCTTCCCTCATGTGGGAATAACTGAAAGTTAAAACTTGAGTTACTGAAGGATCTCTCTAAGGGTCGTATTCCCTTCATTGCAGGCAGCAACCCTCATGGTATTTTCCCCTCCCTAAAGCCCTCTCTCAATGGGATCACTGGGTGGTGAGGTCCCCACATGCATGATGGGAGGCTCCGTGCATCAAGTATGGAGGGTAAGTTCCACCTAACATGCAGCCTTCAGCTGCTCAGTTGGAGAGACCACACACGCATACCAAGCAGTGCTGGCTCTGCTCACGGCTCTGCAGGAACAGCATCCTCAGCCTCAATACGCCAGACCCTGCTCCTCTGTGTCCACTGAGTAGGAAAGTGATTCACCTGCAGGAGGAAACCATCATGACCCATGTCCTGGTGAAATCCTGTACAAAATGTTATCGAGCAGAGTCCACCCCAGACACTGTGCCAGCACTGATCCCCCAAGACACAGAAGTCTGCATCTTCAGGGGATGGCTCCACCCCCAAAGCTGAGGACTGGGGAGGAGAAGCATGGCACGTGGGGAAGTGACAGTGAGGACAGGGTCCAGCAGCAGGAGGGAGAGGACCTGGTGGAGGGGTGGACTCTACTGTTCAGGAGGTAAGGACAGGTGGAAGGGCCACACTGCTGGAGCCCCAGTGCCTGCAGGAGAGCACTGAGTCAGGAGGTCTGATCAGGTGTCCTTGCCCCCGGCAACCCCCACACTGACCACCACTGAGTAAATAAGCACAGGTGCCTGGGAGACGTGGAATGGCATCGTCTCTTGCGAGTGCATCCAGTGACAACTCCCACCATGAGTGGATTCAACGTCAGGGCCTCATGGAGGAAGCTCAGGTCTCCAGTGCCCTGAACAGGACCACACAGAATGCTGGGAGCAGCCTGTGGTGGTGGATGTGGTTTGTCCTCACACCATCAGTGCTGAGCATGGCCCCAACGTATCAGCACTGACTGGGGTTCACGGTCTGGATGTTTACATAAAAAGCATTGAATTAACCAGGATCTAATGTCAGATATAAAGTCCTTGTAAAACTACCAAAGGAACCATTGGGCAAAATCTTCCTGATATGATCTGTCCATGATTTTCCTTTCAGATCTTCAAATTTCGAGCAACCTAAGAAAACATTTTTAGATGATGCTGCATAACTACAGAGCTTCTGCATTACAAACAGACTGACTGAGAAGTGAGCAGCCTACACACAGATTGGAAGTGACTATTCTCATATCAAATGTATGATCAATAGCCTGTATCCAAAAGGAATAAGAAGGAACTATCTGTATGAGCTGTGTT